>NW_010202462.1:117108-169218 GCF_000695765.1 Mesitornis unicolor
TCTTCATTTTTGTTCCACGTCAAAATATCGTTGTATCTTCTACATCATCTCAAGCTCTCCTCTTCTTCGGCAGCCTTCCTGTAAGTCTCCTGTGCAGTACCTTCTCCAGACTCCACTACGTACTGCCACATCTCAGCCCCGTTCTTCCCCCTGCAGTGGGCCGAGGCAGCTCCTCTGGCCAAAATTACAGAAATCCCTGCGAAACAAGGTACTGCCACTCCAGGCAAAGTTGAGTCAGCCCTGCTATGGGGCATGCCCAGTCTGGGGCTGATTCTTTTGGGACTTCAACAGTTAACAAAATAAAATAAACAGGCACTGAACGAACACACAACGTAACTCTACAACGTCTACAGTCTGGCTAAATTCAGATCCAGAATCTTGATAAAAGAACGTTTAAAACATGGGAGAAAGAAGCAAGGACAAAATACATCCCTGTCTTGGAAACTCATGCCAGAACAGACATTCAGCATGAGAAATACCAGCCATGGGTTAAGTCTCAGCAAGATAAGGAACTACATGTCTGACCAACCAATGGGAACCCTGACCAACCATCAGATGTTCTACTACTCAGCTTCCAAAAGGCAGAGCTTAATTCAATAGTCTCTGCACACAAAATTCAGTCTTACCCATAACAGCATCAAATGTGTTATGGAGAAGGAAGAATTCTAAGTAAAACAGTCAAATTTGTATGTTTTATATTTTTAAAGTAGATTTTTGAAATTGCACTGCAGATAGTAAACCTAGAGTTTACTGAAATCATTCATTTGTAAGCATTACGAAGCTGTTGAGAAAAGGTCCTTTTCTGTCATAAAGGTGAAATCTACTGAATGAATTCAGCTAAAATCTAAGGTCTTCATTCATCTTAATCTTATACCAACAACTTACATGACAACTGATCAGGAAGAAAAAGCCAGCTGAAACAGCTCCGTGAGAACAAGCATGGCTTTTTGTGAACACCACACAGTTATTACTATACTTAACAGCGGATATTTCTATTCAACGGTTTAACAGTGAAACAAAACAAGAGCTTCAGGGGAGCTGGGAGCACTTAAAGAGCACAAAATGAAAGTCTGTCCAGGAAAAGCACTACTCAACTAAACCACTTTTTATATAGTTGGTCATCTGCCTCTGCAGCTCACTGCTTGGAAAGCACTTCCCAAGTACAGAGACAGATTCAAAGTCCCATTTTCTGGTGAATGTACGCTTCAAAAAGAATGCCTTTTTCTTAAAGAGGGCAGCCAACTGTGAAAGACAAAACCCAAACACAATCTAAAGGCATCAATTAGACCCGAAAAACAAGTGCTACAGCACTATCAAAAGTGAGAACATATCTGCGAAGTGATGTCAGAATCAACTGCAGTTATGAGACGTATTTACCATCAAGGGTCTAAAGGAATCAAGGCTGCATATTTGCAAACAAGCTGCTGATGCCTTGAAGCTCTGCAGCGGGAGCCAAAGGGACACCACTAACACCACCACGCTCCCTGAAACCATCACAGCACAATCTCCAGTGGCAACTCTAATGGTTAAGATAGTGTTCCCTCCAAGTAGAGTAGGGCTGCTCATTCTCTTGGACAGCTGACTTACCATATGTCTATATGAATTAATCATCCCTGAAATAATGAAAATGGCATAGAAATAGCATCCTCCTAGACTCAGAAAATAAAACAAAATAAAAACATTATATAAATTTGTACCTGACAACTGTAAATAATCTATTAAAAACATGCTTCTAAGAACTCATGCTCTAAAAAAATGGAAATCAAATACTGGACTTAAAGAGAATTATGACTGTACCTTGTAAAGGAGTGTGAACAGCACTATGTGCAGGGTTTTACAGTGTAAAAGCTTTATGAGACCTTTGTAACTTGGATGTAGTGGTGTTCTCTTCTTGTAAGGAGGCCATGGGTTCCCAGGAAATTTGCCACTTTGCTTTAAACTGTTGAAACAGATGAGACTTACGTTTAACACTGCAGCAACGCAGACAACTGCCACAGTTACAGGTAATTACTCTGCATTCTTTTTGTTTAGACTGACTTCAGAACTGACGAGCATTTCTAAGCCGTTTAATTTATTTAAGCAGCATTCCAAAAATAAGAATGTATACACAAACTGAATCCAATCTTATTTTTCTGTGGATTACCTCTACCTTCATAAATAAATGAACTTTATAAAGTTTAATGAATTTTTAATTACTGCTATGAACTTCAGCTATGACTTCAAGAATTCCATTTGCATTCTAAGAGGCACATAGAAGAGATGGAAAACTTTTCACTTCACCCAAAGCCACGTGAGTCACACATCCAACACAGAAACCTCACATCAGGAGGAATGGATTACAGGCAGCATTAGGAAGTGCTAGACATAACTAGCTGTAGTTGATGGTACCAGTGCTACCATATCTGTGAACTGGAAAGCTCAACATGGACCCATGTTTCTAATAATGAGCTGGAATTCAGTGCAGCAGACAGTGCAATTATTTAATACAACATTACTTTGCTCAAAATCGCTTACAGCATAGTTTATAGCGACCCTTTAACTTAATGGAATGAGCACAGAGGCAGAGGATTATTTCACCAAGTTTATTAGAAGGGTTTTTTAAACTTGATTTCTACTCCCAAGGTGTGAAATAAGACAACCAAATTTAATTATTGGAAATAAGAACCTTTAAGTGTAAGATGCGGTAAGGAATGGAATGTTAAGGGACAGAAATAAGAACAAATAATTTTGCTTCCTAGAATTCAAAAGTGCGACAAGGGTTTTTTCCTGTATTTAAATCAGAATCTAATTAATTCATGGTTTCCATCATGGGCTCATCCACAGAAGAAACCCATACTGGCTTCAATATAATTTCAAAACACAGAACACTAATGCTGTGCCTAAATGTCCCTACTATGTACCTACATGTAGAGTAAATAAAAACTGACAAAGCTGCTTTAAGTAACTTGCAATTAATTTTTAAACATTAACTTTTGGTTAAGTGTGTTAAGTGTTTTACCTGTGATGACTTTCACTACTTCGTCTGTGGCACTTCGGATATATTTTCAAACATTTATGGAAGAGTAACAGACTAAGCTAATGAAAACCCTGATACTGCCTCTGAATTTATGAACTATTTACCCAAGGGCAAATCTGGGGCCTGAAAATCTCAGTAACATGATCAGCATTACCAGACAGGGAGAATAAAAACAAATTACCAGGCTATGAGCAACCACATGATGCCACATCTCTAAAAATGATCCAACTTACAATGCTGTGTATCTGTCCATTGCAGACTGCACATCTCTACGGTAAACCGTTCGGAGTATTACCATGACAGGGTCAAATTCCTTGTCCCAGACTTCAGCTGTTGTTTAAAAAAAGTCACATGTTAAATTTCTCTTTACAGGCTTTACAAGTTATTCCAGATTAATTTCTTAACTAGCTTTAATGATGCAATTTTCTATTATATAGAACTTCTTTGCAGCAAGGCACCCTAATTTTTACTAATTCTTCCTCCTCCTCCTCAATATACCAATAATTACTACTACTTATCAAGATATCAACGTTTCACCACAAATATCATTCTCAGTTCCAGAACAGAAAGCGAATCTATTAAGGCAACGGATCTTTTCTGTTAACAAGCTTTATTTTAGTGCCTTCTAGCTTTCTTTTGTTATGTAATAATTCACAAAGTGAGATAAACGATAAAAAGAAAAATCACATATATGTAATAAAACAACAGTTGGAAAAAATTCTGATTTAAATTTTAAAGTCTAAGTAAATATCTCTATCCCACTGTCAGTATGTGAAAGCAGCCCTCGACAGAGCTTTTACTGATACATCTTGTTCTGCTTTCTCTCATTTCAAGTACAGGTAGGAAAAGGTCTTAATTATTTTTCACTTGGCACTTGATAGCCCAGCTCCTCTTGAAAATAAGAGACTGCAGAGCAGTTATCAGGTAGGTGGTGTTTAACTATGAAGTGCAGTGAGCCAAATGACTAGAACACCAGAACTTTTTGTTCAGAGTTGAAAATGGCCAAGTTTCTCATCAATAAGATTTGTGATCAATCCTTTACAGACATGCCTTTGTTTTATAAATAATATCTATGCGTTACCTTGGCATTAAAATCTTAGCTATTTCTTTTATTTAGTAGCTCCAAAGTAACTTTGAGAGTGGCTATTCAGAGGAATCACAGACAAAGAAGTCTAAGCAGACTATAAAGAAAGATAACCCGTTGAACTGCTGCTTTTTTTTTTTTGCTATTTACAAGTTATTAAAAACCCCAAAAAACAAAGCTTCCAATCTGTAGCCAAAGGAAGATGTTCGCTCTACTACCTGTTTGGAAGTGTTTAGCTCTCGTAACACAGCAATATGAAGGCAAGATTCAATGACCGCACCAAAGGAAGAAGAAAACCAGCAGACAAAGAACTTCAGCTGTACCAGCAGATATAACACAACCATTCTGTAAAGTTTTCACAGGCAAAAGCAGGCAGCTCTATCACGCTCTGGAGATTAACTTCCCCCAGGCAGGAAGACAAGTGGTCCCTACTCCTATTAACCCCTGCTAACATTACCAGTTCTACAGACACCCTCCTATGCTGCTGCGAGAAAACACTCAGCACAGTTTCTACTATGTATGAAATGTGATCAAATTTAGCTTGCAAAAAAATCAGGTTTTTTCTAGACAGAGTTTACTACTGCACTCTGAAACACAGACCGCGCTTCTTTGGGCTGCTGATGCAATGAGGAAAAAGGACTACGTGAGGGAGCCATACAGGGAATATTAGAAATGCGCACACAGCTCATGTTCAGCACACAGATCCACAGACATCAGGAAGAACTGTGTCCTTTGTTTAGAAGTTAGGGGGTTTGAAACTGATGGTTAACGGAAGCAAAATCTGGGGCTTCTGCAATCATAAAGAAGATTCCCCTCTCCCCTTCCCCAAATTCAGGCTAACAAGGGATTATGGGGAACAGATCTCAACATGACTTGCTTAAACCATGACAGGCCACTAACTACAGTTCTTAATAGCAACTGGAATGTCACCATTCTTTTAGAGAATCTATATAGTTTTATAAAGGTTATAAACACTTAAGAGGCTATAGAATCCAGGAAAATCATGCTGGCTTTTATACCTGCAGAAGCTCGTTCAGGTTTTCTATTGCTTTAAGAAAAAGGGATTCTGCATAGTATTCACTTTAGTATTCACTGCTACAGATGAGATAGTTTTAAAAAACTAAGATAAACAATCTATTCCAGAAATAAACTGTTAGAAAAAAACCCAAAAAAACCAACCACACATCAAAAAACCCCAAATTACTACAGTCAAGCATCAGATTTCCTGAAGTGTTATAATTAAAAATACCATAATCTTTTTTTTTCCTCCTTCACACTGTGTTGTGAAAAAGATCAGTATGTCACAGGCTCCAGAAACCAGACAAGACATACGGAAATGCAGTTTACGGAACAATAAAATCAAGTTATTTTAAATACATAGGTGTTAAGCTGCATAATGACACATCAAGGTACCAGAGCGATTCAATTCCCAGAACTTTCCTTTTGCTTTTATACAAATTAACCACCAGTGACGTAATTTTGTAAGAGCTTCACTAACTTATCAATCTCCCAGTAGAGAAACTGGTAAACAAATTAGTGTAGTATTGGTTCCTACATTAAGAACGGCATAAAAAGTCCTCAAAGGAACACAGGCTACAAACCAAATGGTTTCAGAACTGTCAGACCCCAACCCTGCCAGTCCTCAAGGGAGGTACCCAGGGATAGGAAGGAAGGAGTTAATCCCTCTTCAGCTTTGCCATGAGCTGAAGCACAACCAGAGCACATGGAGCATTTCAGATTCCTACAGGCTTATCTGCGCAGTGACAGGAAACAGTACTGGAACACTGAGTCCTTAAATTCTTCCTCTGCTTTGATACACCAACACTATGTTGAATCCAATTTAGATGACAAGCTGGTCAGGGGAAGAAACGTGTCATTTTTGCACGACAAGCACTGTAGAATTATAGAATAATATTCTATAACCAGTCTAGTCTCAACTTTGTTGTACAGTCTCGCTACTGAGTAGGAAAAACGCTACAGGCTATTAAGACAGTTAAGCAATACAAAAGAAAGAATTGGGTATCATGGCATGTTTAATAATCAAAATAGGAAGAAGCTGAAGTATCTTTACAACTGACACCTCACTAGTGCAAACACTTCTAAACTCAGATGAACATGCATCAGATTTTTTAAAATCACACGAATGATTAAGTATGCATATCAGTGAAAATTATTGAGTTCTCTGTTTTCCCTTGCTTTCGAAGGATACCTGATTAAGACGAGAAGCTCATTTTCACTCCGGATCAAAATGAATTTATTAAATGAACAGTCTTTAGCAATGCTCTTAAATCTAAGCAATAAACAATAATGAAAAAGACAAGTTTTGTGGAATTGTGGTAGTAGTGGTTTTGTTTTGGGGTTTTTGGAGGGGTCATTTATCATTGCTTGGTGGGTTGCTTTTTGTTATTTGATGTTGGATTTTGTTTTGGTTTTAAGACAAAAAGCCTCTGGTTAAGCATCTTACCACTGAGTATGTTACAAGAGGACACCGATTACCTTACCTTTAGGTGTGTACATTCCTTGCTGCATGGAACCTCCAGGCTCAAAAACAGGAGCTTTAAAATCAGCAACTGCTGACAAGACTGATTCAAAGCTTAAGCTTCCCGGAATAATACCACTTTTAGGATTGGGGTTTTCTGGAATGTAACGTTTGTGTTAAGGAAAGAAGAGTTAACTTAGTTCCAGGATGCAGCGTTTTACTTCCCTCTTGACATATTCAGTCACTTGTTTTAGAGGCCACACTTCGGCAGTGCTCTGTATTTACCACAAGAGGTCTGCGTGCTCCAGCTGCTATGGAACAGTAACTGCTACAGAAGTGAACCCAAGCCTTCTAGCCAGGACATAAAACTCCTTAAAGCCAGCCAATCCCCACATGCTTCACTCAAAAGGTAAGTATTACATGAGAAAGAAACACTACTATCTATCGTGTGTACACAGTTTTTGAACTTGCCTTTATTTACTATCATTTGGCTCTCTTCATAGCAAGATTACTTTGCATTTACAGCTAAGTACAGAAAAAGCAGGTAAACAGCTTGGGATCCATAAACACAGTAAGTAATTCTCCGTCTTGGATTGGCTATTTCTAGTTCTCATTTTCAGTAGAGATACTTAACTGACCTCCTGACATTATCACAAATTACAAGTAGCAGCTACAAATAAGGAAACTTCTGCTTAACGCTAAGTGATTGCTTGTACACGATTCACTTATTTCACATTGTAAAGCAACTGACTTAAGGGAATTGCTTTTTAATCTGCCTATTCTACATATTTAAGTGATTGAATCACTAGGTCATAGCATAATGATTACTAATTTTTACTACATATTTGTAACTCTCATTCTTCTCCTTTCCTATCTTTACAAAGTCCTAATATTTTTGCTCAGCGCCTATCCCTGGATTGCAAGCTCTTTTGGGAATCACCACAAGCTATTTAATTTGCCTACACAGCTTAATACACTGACAGCAGTAAAACCTGTGTATTTGTATTCAGCTCTTTGGAGATGTGAGCATAACACTGCGTTGAAAGACTTCCTAGAGTTTGCTGTTCTTCAAGTAAGACACTTCCCCCTGTAACACAAGCATTTCACTCTAATTTCAAAGCAGCATTCAGAATTGCTATTTGCATTTTCAGGTATTGATAACTAAAGCTAATACAGCATAGAGTGGCTTCTTTTTATACTGGCATAAAATTAGCAATAATCAAAGGCTCAAATCCAGATAAAAGCGATGCCTGGCTAAACTTTCTACAATGTCATTGTAAAACAGACTTTTCACCTCACACCTGGAAGACTTTTGTAGTGTTAAAAAACAATAAAAGGAACCGTTAAACATTTTGTACCAAAACTAACTTAAAACCATTACGACGTACAGCATATTTTGTAACTAGAAACAAAATCAAAGCTGAAGTACGCCTTTGCTGATAAGTTTGTGCAAACACACCTTTACACAATTTGTTATAATCACGTAACCTGAAAACACGTTCAAGCTCCAAAATTCCACTACTGTCCAGATACCTGCCGTTCTCATTCATAAATATTAGTTAATATATTCCAAGGATATAAGATCCAATAATGAACTGTGTGTCCTGTCATTCATACAGAGCTGGGCTACCATCTCTGCTCGGAGGATCTCATCATCTGTCATTCCTAGAACAGTAAAAGTTAAAAAGCCATTAAAATAGCATGGTTTTAAAAACACACATTCAGCATACATTTGTCATGACATACAAGTTAAACTTTACCATTACTTAATATTTGTATCCAGTGCTATAAGAATACAGAAAAAAAATGGGGGGCAGGATAGCACAAATGTTATGTGAAATAACCTCAGTCAGAAAAGACCGGTATAAACTGAAACTGTCTATGAAAAACACACAGAATCTTCATATTATCACAGAAACAAATCAGCCGCTTCCATTAAAGACATTTTTCTTCATTTCTATGCATTATAGAGTCATAGAATCATTTAGTGTGGAAAAGACCTTTAAGATCACCAAGTCCAACTGTTAACCTAGTACTGCCAACTCCATCACTAAACCACGTCCCCAGGTGCCACATCTACTTGTCTTTTAAACACCTCCAGGGATGGTGATTCCGCCCTGGGCAGCCTGTTCCAATGCTTGATATCCCATTCAGTGAAAACTCTTTTCCTGATATCCAATCTAAACCTCCCCTAGTGCAATCTGAGGCCATTTTCTCTTAGCTTATCACTAGTTACTTGGGAGAAGAGACAGATACTCCCCTGACTACAACCTCCTTTCAGGTGGTTGTAGGGAGTCTTAAAGTCTCCCCTCAGCCTCATTTTCTCCAAACTAAACACTGCCAGTTCCCTCAACTGCTCCTCATAAGACCTGTTCTCCAGACCCTCAATGTCTTTATTGTAGTGAGTGGCCCAAAACTGAACACAGTATTCAAGGTGAGGCCTCGCCCAGTGTCAAGTACAGGGGTACAATCACTTCCCCAGTCCTCCTGGCCACACAGTTTCTGACACAAAAATGTTATGTTTACTTCTAATTCATAAGGGATTAAAATTCATTAGTTGGCAAAAATGAAACCAAGTGTTGAATGCTCTAAGTTACTACATGGCTAATCAGCTTTATGGTAGCTATAAATGTTGAATATAATTGAACAGGTATGTTATTTACACACAAGTATTCCTAAAGCAGTGATTCTTACCTAAATGTAAACGAAGACTTAACAGAAGGACCAAAAACGTCAAAGCTCCTTCCAACATGGACCTTTCGTGCTCTGAATCAAGAACTGTATTTTGATGTTGCGACGCCATCGTTAACAGATCTACCACCTTAAATCTACACAGCAAAGATTAAGGGCAGAAACATCATTCTCCAACATTAAAACACCAATGTGCAGTGTACTGACAAACTCAGGATACCAGTCACAGCAACCAACAATGAATACAAAATGAAATGCATCTAATGCAGTAATATGCAAATATACATGAAAACCCTCTTACTTTTAAATCTGAAATTTTACTTAACTACCTATGAAATGCATATAGTGATATTTACTCCACCTGAAAACAGGTTATGTTTATGAACATATAAAAGCTAATGCAAACTAATCTGTTTTCAAACCCTGATTTTATTCTATCCAGAAAAGCAGACATACTTTCTGTGTCTCTTACTGTTGCTGCTCTATTTATCTCTATTTAGCTACTTCTTCAGGCTAGCGTATCCTGAGAGCTAGCACATGAACATGTGCAAAACTTGAAAAAACTGAAGATGCTCAGAAAATAAAAGACTGAAGCTTCACTACTGCACTGTAAATCAAAAGCCACACCTGTACCAGATCAAGGATATACCACTCTGAGATACCTCTTTCAGCAGAGCCCTCAGGTAAGTGTTAATATTGGCTAGAGAGAGTTGCACCACTGAACATGTGTATCAGATATGGACCCTTTCTCTCACATGTCATTAATAAGTCAACAGCTGGCACAACACTGAACAAGAGCATTCATCTTTTAAACCTACCTTTCAAAAACAGACGAAATAAAATAATCAGGATCCAGCCGAGAGGCACAGACCTGTGGAAAGAGAATAAATTCATTTTATTCAGCAGTTTGTTTGTAAACAAGCAACAGCTTGGCTTCTCAGAAAGCATAACTTACTTGCAGCAGATAAATGTCAGGATCAATCATTGAATTGCAGAAATGAGACTGCACGTAAGTCATGGCCTGTCCTTTAATCTGTAGGCCATTTCTAACCCACATGTTGCTGTGAATTTCAGAAAGACTTGCCTGTTCAGGTAAAGTAAAATAAACATTTACAAACATGACAGAGATATTAAGCTATTCAGTTCAAAATTAGCATATCATCAATATATTATCATGTATATATGTACATACAGACTACAACTGTATTTAAAGTATACTTTTTTTTACTAATTTACTTCTCCCCGGGAGTGAGGGATGAAAAGGAAACACTGCAAGTACCACACCTTCATATAGCACATTTCAGATAATGAAAGCGATCAAAGCCAATGAGGTGATTGATTTATTTATTAAAATCTTGAAAAGTACTCCAAATATGAAAGCACCATGGTTAAAACGGCATTAGATATAAAAGCAGTGATTACAAATACTGTTCACTACCACTGACATAAAATTACATAAAAATTTGTAAATAAAAATGATGCTGCGTGGTGCATCCATTCTTGAACTCATTCTTAATTTAAAACCCGAAATTTTCAGACTCAAGTTTCTTCTCAGCTTGCACTCCATTGGCAGCTATGCCATGAACAAGCAATTCCATGTTTTCAGAGGGCTGGTTCCTTCTACCCTTTTGGAACTTCTGTAGTGAGTATTATTACCATACTTCTCAGAATATGACAACTAATGCCACATCCTTAATTTTGGAAATAGTAAGAAAAAAAAGTTTATCCTAACTAGTCAGTATATTGTAGTTATTGTTGTCCCATCACAGAATCACAGAATGGCTCAGTTGGAAAAGCCCTCTGAGATCATCACGTCCAACCGTTCCTGTCTACCCCCTAAACCATATCCCTAAGTACCTCGTCTACCCGCTCTTTAAACACATCCAGGGATGGTGACTCCACCACCTCCCTGGGCAGCCTGTGCCAGCTTCTGACGACCCTCTCAGTAAAGAACTTCCTCCTTATCTCTAACCTGAACCTCCCTTGGCACAGCTTGGTGGCGTTTCCCATCAAAATATCAAAATAATGCTTATTTTGATATTCCACAATTAAGACATACTCCCCTCTTGTTAAATACTTCTAAATATACTTAAATGACAGGGGTTAAAAGAATGAAACATCAGCTTTTTATTGTATACCTCTAGATCCCTATCAAAGTCAGAAGTCTGCCCATACCTGAATCTGAAGTGGGTGAATCATTAGTTTCATCAGCATCTCCTGATCTGGCAAGATGGTATCCAGATCTAGTTCTTGGCATTTGACAGCCTAGAAAAAAAAAGCAAGCACACACTGTACTGAACAAACACACAACAGGGCATTCCCATCTTCCATGCGACTGAAACACGTGCTTACCTTACTTAAAAACATGGCAAAGTAACGGTGCAATGGCAAATGAAAAGTAACTTGGTTAGGAGCTGGCTGAAAGTAAAACAGAGAAATTTTAATAACATACATTAAAAAGCCAAACCTACAAAATGTCTTTGTCACAACCCCCAAGAACAGTACCTTGCATGTCTTCACTTGATGAACTTATTTTCCACTAACCTGGTATTACTTAATTCTCATGCACTTTGATTGATTCAGAAATTTCCCTTATTCAGACTCCTGTAGTTAATGTCTTACTAAGCCCCTAGAAGCTAATGACACTCTGAACTGATAGAGTATTGCTTGCTAAGGTGGCAAAGCTACTCCCCACTACCATATCAGAAGAGGACTTGTTTTGCCATTGCTTCAGCTCTTCATTCAGCAGAACAGCAGTACAGCCAACGGCACTTCTTTTAACACACACAGCCTAGGCTTGCACCCACAAATCTAAACTATCAAGACTACAAATGAAGGATCCTAGGACATAACATTTGTAACTATTAACTACAAACTCTAATTTCAGCAAGGCAATCCTTTTTCAGTAAGTACCTAGAATTATTATTTCATTTAAGGGATGGGGTCAGGGGTAAGTGTATCACCTTTGAAGTTTCCTCAGATTTTCACAGTACTTCGCTTAAATTCACTAAGGATACTTACCTCATCTACAAAGTTGATAGCATCAAACCAGTCCTGAAGTGCTTCAAGGCAGTATCTGACAACATTTCGTGTGTATTCCTGTGTTTCCTGCAGCAAGAGAAATCAGTGTACTACACAAGCCAAACCAGATTGGAGTAAGTGCCACTGTTTGCTAATACAAATAAATATGATCTTTTTCAAGAATATTTTTACAGTACATAGTTTATACCTTCATCATTTGGAAATTAGTAAGTATTAGGATGGTTTCATTGTTACTCTAGAAGTCAACCATTTCAATGGTGAGAATTAAGGCACCTTCAGAATGGTCAGGTCGTCCTAGTACCTAATGTTGTTTAATTTATCCATGTATTTTTACCAAAAATTTAGAGATGGAAGCATTTAAAAAGAAAAAAACCAAACAAACGCCTTTCCATACAATCAAAAGGAATGGGTAATGTCCTGTGAGTTTTATCTATGGAAAGGTCCTTATAGTTTGCTAAAACAATGCATCTGAGACGCAGTGACAACACAATAGTGCATAGATTTGAACAATAAGCAAACCTTGTTATGATTGTATGATGTAACTCTATAACAATGCCCTAAAACTCAAATATATTTCAGATTAAGTCACCTATTTCAAGACTAGAGCTCTACATTGCCCTCCAGGAGCAAAGCAGTGATGTGCAAGGAAGGAGGGCAGCAGGGGAGTTAAACCAAACAGCCCTGTGAACTTTACAAAGCCTCGTTTCTTAACTGACTGTGCCTTTAATCTTCCCTCCCCCTAAACACAGACTCCAGAGCTGCCCCATGCTCTCAGGATATCTGTGGCACACTTCTCATGAAAAGCCAGCAGCGCTTTGGCCAGCCGCAAGCTGCACAAGTGCCGAGTGGCTCTGTCAGACACCTCCTCATCAAGAAATGCCACAGCAACACTCCCATCCTGCTGCTCCACCCTCTGTGCTGGCACGGATCCACCGGCTGTCCCTCTCCTGTGGGAAGTGAGCTGGAATCTCTTCCCACCCATCAGGTTTCACTAAACAAGTACAACAATTAAGCTATGAAATTTCTAAAACTCTTTCAGACTTACTGAGAATGACCAAAAGGTTCAAACACGGGGGTGGAACATGACTGACGCGCCTACGGGCAGAGCAAGGAATCACACAAGTCTTAAACACAGGGCAGACCTTCCCATCCCTAAGCTTAAAAGAATGATTCAAAAAGCCCGAAGTTGTAATTCAGTTTTCAAAAGATAATTTAGACCCATAAATTGCTGTCTGCATAATGTATTAGCGCAACTTATATCACGGAAAGTCTTTTGCAACTGCCTGATTTAAACTGTTTTAAAATTGCACGGTATGCTCGCACACATCTCTTCAGCGCACAGTTCAATTCAGGTATTAAGTTTCTTAATAAATTTATTTCAGAGATAAGCATTTATTTCATTAAAAAGAACCATAAACTCACAATAAAGTTTTTTCACATGTTA
Source organism: Mesitornis unicolor (assembly GCF_000695765.1). Taxonomy (NCBI): domain Eukaryota; kingdom Metazoa; phylum Chordata; class Aves; order Mesitornithiformes; family Mesitornithidae; genus Mesitornis; species Mesitornis unicolor. The sequence goes on from NW_010202462.1 coordinate 130,865, forward strand.
AATATTCCTGTAAGCTGACAGATTCCATTTTTACTGTAACATAATATAATTTACAGTCTAGCAAACAGTCATAACTCTAGGTAGGAGATCATGAGGTGTCAGAACCTAAGACGCTTTCAATTCAGGTTGTTAGTAAAAGAAGAGAAACCTATAAAGTGCTCCATCCCTCCTCATCACGACGTGTCTGTTTTCAGATGCACTCACCATTATAAACACATTAGGCACAACTTATGTATCTGCTTTTCCACTGAACACAGGCAGAATGACTCAGAGACATTTATCAAGTTCTTAATCAGATTAGAAGTTACTCCATATGCACAGCCATATGGAATGACTGCACACATCCCAGACTTGCAGTCCCAGTTCAGGAGACAATAAATTAGCTACAAGCATGAATTCTATACTCACTATACACAGAACCAGAGCTGATTAGAGTTTTACATGTTTGGTAGACAAAGACAGCAAAACCCAAGTCTTTTCAAACACAAAGCAGACAGACCTTTCAGATCTGAGAGCTCTAGAAAAAATCATTAATAAAATCAAGAATAATGACAGAGAAATGTTAGTCTTACCCTAACTTTGCAGTGTGACAGAAGACCCCACATTGGCTGGGCACAGGCTTCCAGCTCAGCAGCAAAGGCAGCATAGTACGTCTGCGATTCAAACTCCACGTGCTCATTTAATTCTCGCTTATTTAAATTCATACCTTCAAAGATTTAAGCACAAAGCAGAGAGACCTTTCAGATCTGAGAACTCTAGAAAAAATCATTAATAAAATAATGACAAGAATAATGACAGAGAAATGTTAGTCTTACCCTAACTTTGCAGTGTGACAGAAGACCCCACATTGGCTGGGCACAGGCTTCCAGCTCAGCAGCAAAGGCAGCATAGTACGTCTGCGATTCAAACTCCACGTGCTCATTTAATTCTCGCTTATTTAAATTCATACCTTCAAAGATTTAAGCAGAGTTATACAAGCAAATATTTAACTAGGGCTGAGTGGAATGTGGTATTTTTAGTGTTATGCATTCACACACCTATTATGACCAAAACCCACAAAGTATAACAATCTATCTTATTTAGCAGCACAATAATACAGAAAATATGAGAAGAAGAATGGAAGTTTGAACAGAAATAGACCAGAAAAGACCAACAGCTCTAGACTGGTCAGTAACTGCAGTCCTCGCTGTTCAGGTGACATTAACACGGACAGCAGCCCTTCTGCCTTGAACTTCACTTGGTCAATGAGAACATTTGGATGGAAAATGGTCCTCCTCCTAGGCAGAAAATTTATCGGCATGGAGAAGTTAATGACTTTTAAATATTTTTTGAAATAATAAAAAAGTTTCTTCACAGCAGCACGTGGAATAAGATCCAGATTCATCAGACTGATTTACCAAATATTTAAATTTAGAACTTCACCACTGAAACACTTCTAGCACAAGTTATGATTTGTACTTTAAGTACCACCTGAGAATTTTGGCACCATGAATTTCAGTCAAGTGCGGTGCAATTGCTCTTTAACTAGTTTACACAAGACAAAGACCCATTAGATCATTTACCGCTCCCTTCCAGGAATACAGACTTAAGAGAATACTAAAGAATTAAATATTTACATACAGCAGCGTACAGCTTTTACTACTGCGAACATTAAGGTGTCTTAACAACCTTGCATTAGCACTGATTATAAAAGTCACGTACCTTGAAAGAATGAGACAAAATTCATCCACGTTATCAAAAGACCATGATCTTCCAAAAATTTCTTTGCCACACTTTGGTGTGAAAGTATGTTTATGAAATCACTAACCAGGGGCCAGTAAGTATTATTCTTCAGTAGTGCTTCCCCACAGTTCACCACAACATGTAAGCTATTTTCTTCATCTAGATTTAAAAAAGAAGAAAATTAAAGTAACACCTTTTTTTCTTGTTGTTGTAATTTTTAATTAAAGTTAGGAGAGAGCACAAAAATAAAAATTAGGATTTCCTGTAATGCTACAATGTCACACACACAAACCACAGAGAAGAACAACTGTTATCTGTGGTACTTGAGGCTGTTTTCTCATTGTGGACTCATCAACCCGGCCTCCCCTCAGTAGGAGACTGGGCTGGTTTTCGCTGGGACAGAGTTAATTTTCTTTATAGTAGCTAGTGTGAGGCTTTGTGCTGAAAGCAGTGATGATAAAATGGGAATGTTTTAGCTGTTGCTGAGCAGTGCTTGCATAAAGTCCAGGCCTTTTCTGCTGCTCACACCACCTCACCAGCGCGTAGGCTGGAGGTGCAGGAGAAGCTGGGAGGGGACGCAGCCAGGACAGCTGACCCCAACCGTCCAGCTATTCCATACCACATGGTGTCATGCTCGGCATATAAAGCTGGGGGGGAGAAGGGGGCACATTCAGAGTGATGGCGTTTGTCTTCCCAAGTCACTGTTACATGTGATGGAAAGTAACACCTTTTTTTCTTGTTGTTGTAATTTTTAATTAAAGTTAGGAGAGAGCACAAAAATAAAAATTAGGATTTCCTGTAATGCTACAATCACACACACACAAACCACAGAGAAGAACAACTGTTATCTGTGGTACTTGAGGCTGTTTGCTCATCGTGGACTCATCAACTCGGCCTCCCCTCAGTAGGAGACTGAGCTGGTTTTCGCTGGGATAATTTTCTTTATAGTAGCTAGTGTGAGGCTATGTTCTGGATTGTGCTGAAAGCAGTGATGATAAAATGGGAATGTTTTAGCTGTTGCTGAGCAGTGCTTGCATAAAGTCCAGGCCTTTTCTGCTGCTCACACCACCTCACCAGCGCGTAGGCTGGAGGTGCAGGAGAAGCTGGGAGGGGACGCAGCCAGGACAGCTGACCCCAACCGTCCAGCTATTCCATACCACATGGTGTCATGCTCGGCATATAAAGCTGGGGGGGAGAAGGGGGCACATTCAGAGTGATGGCGTTTGTCTTCCCAAGTCACTGTTACATGTGATGGAGCTCTGCCGTCCTGGAGGTGGCTGAACACCTGCCTGCCCGTGGGAAGTGGTGAATGAATTCCTTGGTTTGCTTTGCTTGTGAGCATGGCTTTTGCTTTACCTAATGACCTGTCTTTATCTCAACTCACAAGTTTTCTCACTTGTTCTCTTCCAGGTCTCTCCCTCATCTCAGGGAAGGGAGTAAGGAAGTGGCTGTGTGGCACTCAGTTGCTAGATGGGGCTAAACCACAACAGACACATACTTCAAACAGTATAGCAACCTCTTAAAAGCAGCTTATTAATAAAACCATCACAGCTATGCCTTTTTTGAATCCTATCAAGAAGTATAAGACAACCAAACAATACCATTTCTATTATGAACATCTGAAATCTATTTTGAATTTGACACGCTTCCAGGGAGTAAGCTACCTTACAGCATGCAGACAGGAATCTGGTGATCAAAACCTACACTGGCATGTTGAGTCTGAGAAGGACAGCAGAGAAAAGCATTTCTGCTCTGAATCTGGGACAGAGAGAGGGTTTATGCAGCCTTCCTGACACTAGGGCAGGAGAAGGGTCCCAAAAGAAGAGAAATAAATCAGGGGGGGTTACAAGGGGGAGAAGGAGGGAGAAGTCTCCTCCCCAGATCACAGAAGTACATCCTCTACAGCTGTCAAATAAATCTCTTTATTTCATTTTCATAAGATGGACCCTGGGAAAGACCAGAAGGGAAACAGGACTGGTCCTGGATTCACGATCCAAGGGAAATAACTTCCAGCACCCATCTGCCAGTTGCTATTCTAGTTCAAGTGAACAGAAGAAACAAAATCTTACATCCAATAATCATCAACCTTGAGGATGGCTCTTGTCCAGTTCAAATGCACTGAGGGACCCTTGTCGTTACCCTTCACGCAGTGAAAGGGTCATCAGCTGTACAGCACAGCCACAGCTAAAGACACTGTTATAAGAGACTCCAGTCTGCCGTGGATGAGGCACATCTGCATCTGGAGTGGTTCCCTTTGGTGTATGTGTAAGCTTTATCCCTCCCCTTTGTTGTAACTACTGAAGAAAATACTTCTTTTCCTTTTTACTCTGAGGTTGTTTATTTTGTTAGTTTATTGGTACTAGGGGAAAAAAACACTACTCGTCTGTTAAGTCAACAGGTTTTCTAACCTGAAGTCACACACTATTTTGATCTTGACAAGTTTTACTTTCCAGGAACACTCCACAGTCAGAAAAAGGAATTAGACGTAATCCTGAAAAATATGCTGCTGGAATTGCACACAACTATTAACAGATACCTTCTTGTTACCATAAGGTAATACAGAGCTCCATTTCTTAAGACTGACTCCTATCTATTACACTGAAGCACTGGAAGGAACGGGAAGCCAGAAGCATTCTGTGCAGGTTCTCAAACTTCTCTGCCACAGTTGATCAAATACTCTTTAATCTCTCTCTCGTTATCTGGTACATCTGCGAAGAAAGGAAACTAAGTCTGGTTGCTCGGCTGCCTGGTTCCCATGTGCTCACACAGCCCAGGCAAGAACAGGGTAACACCTCAGTTGGCTCTGCCTGAACCCACTGAATGACTCTGCAAAGACCCAACAGCTCCATGTTGTCAATTCTCTGCCCCAGTATAGATTAGACAAATCCAGAGTTACTTCAAATTGGCAGTGGCATTGCCTCTTATTCAGAGTACTCTACAAGCCTGGGTTAATGTACGATCAAAGGAAAAGAGTTACCTTTTTTTTAAAAAAAGGGGATGAACCATTACCAAAACTTTCTCCTTGGGATATAAATTCTTCTCCCACGAAAAGTTCAGTAAGAGGAAAAATGCTGATAGAGAGAAAAAAGGTCTCTAAGAGCACAGGGACAAATCTTCCTAGGGAGCCAGTTGTATCATCTGCAGCTGTATTTCACCTTCTCAACCTTTCACATCATGTGTGGGAGAGGTCAGCTGAACTAGTAACAGTTCTGAAGTTTCTATCAGCACAGCCCCTGGTGTACTCTGTGTCAGGAACACCCCTTGTCACTTGGCATCCACAAATACCCCTAATGAACTGTACACTTTTAAAAGGTGTCATTTAGGAGGTGTGAGCAGTGCAAACTAAAGGTGCCTTCGCAGACACAGTTCCTGCTCCATGTTCTCCATGCTCCTCCCCAACACGTCTTCTCCATCTTTCCACTGGCTGGATTTGTAACCTTTGTCTCATCCAGATACTAAATGATCTACTGGTTCATGCTAGCTGCCCAGACAGTATTCTCAGTACAGCTCCACCAGCACAGACTTCTAAAAGACTTCTCACTATATCCATCATCCTAAGAGATATCTTGAACTAAACACCAGATACAGGCCCAGAGAACTGCAAAAAGCCAATAAGAATATGAGAGAGGAAAAAACCCAATAAAATATTTTATCAAAATTTCTTCTGTCAATTTACAGTATGCCCAACCCCTCATACATAAAACAGCGAGGAGGAAGTGTTGTGAAAACACTGAAAAGCACCAGACAGATTCCATTATGGAGTCTTAGCTAAGAGAAAACTGGCGCTGGGGAAAACAGGTCACTTCATGTCTTGGGATAGCTGGTCCAGGGGCAAGTCTTTTCTCACAAATCCATCACAAATGTATCTGATGCTATTTAACTTACCAGCTCCAGTTCACGTCATTAATTACCTGGACACTTCTTCAGAGAATCAGTCTAATCACAGACACAGCCTTTTTCAGTTTGGCTGCAAATTCTGATCCATTACAGAACCTGACCACCTTGCTAGCAACACCCCATGCCGACCAACAAGAAAAAACAAGGACTTAAAAGCAGTTTCAAATGGCATTGCACCAATATGCCATTAGTTCAGCAAAAGTCAACTGACAGGCAAATTGTTAAAGAGGAAGATTCAACATTTTTCTGTGAATACTGTGAAGCAATCTATGTAGGGCAACAGCAAAGTTTCTCATGCTGAAGCACAGCTGAATGAGGGCACTCCACAGCAAAATGACTGAGGATTGCCTGTTTCAGTAGTCATTCTGTATCAGGCCATACAGAGTGGGCTCAGAGATAAAGGATACCTTACTGTTCTGTGCAGAAGCGGACAGTACTTACTTGACAGCAGCAGTCAGCTTATTTAGAGAGTATTTTCAAATTCAAGCTAGGATAAAGAGGGCTGAGGGGTCTGTGGTCTGTTAGGTACGTGACAATGTGAAAACCAGAAGTCAGCAAGAGTTGCTGTGCCAACATTTTCACATAAGCACAGGTAAAACAAGGAAGGTAGAAACTTTCCAGCTATTTTCACTGGGAAAGGTAAACGGTGTACACTAGTTAAAATTCAAATTGCCACTCTGTTAACCAAAAGCTTGATCAAGTTATTGTATTTACAAAGCATTAAATCATTCTCCTCTAATTATATCAAGTTTTCTTAAGGCAATCATGGGTAAGAAAAATTAAAAACTATTTTAAATGCTTCAAATAGATTGTGAAATACTTTAAAAATATTTATAAATTAATAAAGGTCTCAGTTTGCATATATAATTTCTCATTCAAATGAGCTTCACAAAGAGTGTTTATGCACTTTACCCAAGAAATGAAGCTGGCAACACAATACTCTGTATTGTACACTATAGAACATTCCTACAGACGAAAAATGTACAAACCAAAGGATAAAACATCAGTATCACTCTTGACAACTACCTCTACATTTCTAGGAAGTGTTGAGACTCAGTCTCTGCCATACATTTCTAGACACTGTGCATTCTTGGAAAGTGATTGGGGGGTGGACTGAATACCAAAGAAAGAGATTAAGTTTCCTCTGTAATCAATTTATTATCCGTGGAAATAAGCAAACCAACAAACGAACCTACCTTGCAATTCACTTTTAATAAGGCAACTTTCCATCATGTATAACAGAACAGTGACCATAATATCCAGCAGCTGACATTCCTCTGTTACTTGGCGCGCTAGTTCTTCATTGCTGAACAACTGAACGCTGATATGCACAATCCTATTGGACATTGTGTCCGATTCATGGCTTTTCTTCAGTGTCTTCATAATAAAAGCATAATGCTGAACAAAAGTTTTGGTAAAAGCAATCTGCAAGTTACAAAGAAATGTTGATGTTAACGAGCACTACGCAAAAATTACAGCTTTCTTTCATTATAAAATATTCCTTTACAAAAGTACAATCAATATATCCTAGGAAACATTAGTTGCCATCAGTTCCCTCCAATTTTATTACCTTATACCATCTTCTATCCTGTACTTTCCACACAAAAAAAAACCTCACCAGAAATACTGAAACAAGGTCTGATCATACCTGTGAAAGCAGTAAAATTCCAATAACGAATTTATCCTACATCTTTCATATACTAAAACAGGGACTAATGTCCCCAAATGATACACTAGAAACAATGATATTAGTGGTACCTAATAAAGCTGCCTTAACTTATCACCTGCACTCGTCTACCCATGAAGTTAAGGTTTTCATTCATGTGTCAAGGATGACTTTTCAACACTGAATGTCATCTGCTATCATAACATCTTCTATTGTTTTAGTAAATCTTTAGCAAGTTCTCCTAAATAAAGTCATTAGCAAGCTCTGCTATTCTTCACACAACTGTTTAGGTTTTTCAAACCAGATCAGTACTTAAATGTATCAATACACAAAATATCAATACACATACATATAAATCTTAGTGCAATTCCTTGTCACACTCCATTAGCCTCAAATTGCATTGTAAACCAGCCTCCTGCACTGCATGTACGTGTGTGCATCTCTACCAGCTTTGAAATCACTTCTCGCTTGGTACTTCGAGTTCTGAACTAACACCATCTGGACTTGTGTGGCTTCGTAAGAGGAGATAACACAAGCTGTGTAGTGATGAAAATTTTCAGATCAAAGTCTAAAATCTCCTGGTTTTTTTCTTCTGGAAGTATTAATCTTTCATAAGAATAAAACCAGACATTTTAAAACCACCCTCAGGCAGCTGTGTTTTCACCAGACTGTTTACAAATCACTCCTTCACTTTACCTGCTTCACACTCGGTGCTCTCATATTTTTATTATAGTGCCACCACGTTATTTAGAAAAATATTTCCAAAAATATCATGATGCCATAACGCTGCTGTTGAGCGCAAAGACTGCTGCTTCCAGCAAATGTCCTCAAAAATAAAGTTGCTCATGCAACAGAAACGGACCAGATCGGGGATGAGGATGTCACTACAGGAAACACTTCAACAGTGCTTAACCTGCCTTCCCTCAGCTGGTGTGCAATGATGCAAACCTGCATCATAATTTAAAGTGTCTTGTGTGTACAGCACCCAGCATAACGGTAACTGTTTTCAGCTACAGCCTTTTCACAACAACGTACTGGCAGTACTTGTGCTGAGTTAATACAACAACATTCTGCTGTTCCAAGGCAGAACAACCTGTCGTATCATTTCCCTTACACTAAAGCTTGAGACAACTTTAATCATTGGCAATGACATAAACAGAGACATTTACACTGTTGTTGTTAGGCCTCAAACACAAGTGATACACCTGATATTTTAAGAAGTTGGTATATTAATGCTGTCAGTAAAAAAGTGTACTTTATGTATTACTTTTTCACATTGTATTATGTTTAAATAGGATTCTCAAGTTCTGTGATGTAGTAACTATGTTTTACTTGTTTTATACAGCCCTTTCAATTCAAGTTGATTGCAAAAACATGGTCCTCTAAAATAAAAAAAATCCAGAATTTGTCCTATTTATTTTAAATCGGCATGCAGCAAAACTTTTTGTGCCTCACTCATATGTGATAATGAGCTTCTGAAAGTACAGTAAACGTCTATGAATATAGTGTAATGATATTCTGTAATACACTTAACTAAAAGACATAAGCTTTACTCCTACATTCACTTCCAAATTAAACAAACACAACCCTTTCCAATTTTGAGAGGAAGACACAAAACTCATTTCCAGAAGTTGAAATGCTGAAATACCGTGGTTAACTGCAGTTTAGTACAAAAAACCAGCCATAGACCAGCAAACCATCCAGGCCAGTATCCAGCCTTTGAGTGACTAAAGCTGTACACACAGCTACGGAGAAACACAGAATGGAGCGAGACAGCAGATACTGACATGGCACATCTCTCCAAAGTCCTCCTCAGCTCCCAGCCGTTTGCAGTAAGTGGCTTCCCAAGACACATGTTTTCCTTATATTTAATTACCTTCACTGACTCATTCTCTATGATTTTGTGCAGCTTCTAAATTTCTAGCCTATGCAAGAATTGCATTTATTATCTCGCCTCTCCTCTTGGTGGTCACTCAACAATCCCAAAACTCTTAGGAGCCTAATATCAATCCCATGTTCTAGTTAGACCTTGCACCTCCCATGTTCATGTTTGCAATGCAAATAAAAAGATAGTTCTACAAGGTAAAAGTTGTGCTAAAATTGTTTCCTGCAGAAAAACTGCAGAACAGCATATCCAGGGGTTAGTGAAGTCCTATTGCCGTAAGTGCCCCAGTGTTCACTATACGAGATGCCAGACAAGGCACAGCATTTCCAATAATTATGTTTGTTGATTCATTATCTCTACCAGATGCTTCTGTTTTTCTCTACTTCCAGTATTCCAGACTTCAGCAAAGCTCTGCTCTTGGTTGATTCACACTCTCTTCCATCAGCTTCCTCTTTACTGCCAACCCCTTCTTTGTCTTCTCCTTCATCACATGAGGGTCAGTTCTGTTTCTCTGGCCTTTTGTTTTAACTCTTGCAGAAACCTGGTCCGCACCGTAACATCTCTAACTTCTTGGAAGCTCCGGTAGATTTCTCTTCCGTTTTCTTTTTCTTCACTTGTAAGTCTTCCAAGCTCCAAATGTCAGAGTGTCCTGGAAGGGGTGCCACAGGCACAAATCCTGTAAGGCAAAGACCACAGTTTGTTGTGCTGACTCTCTCATGCAAAAGCTGGGGAAAGGGCAGGGGAAAGCTACTTAACTCAGGGTTTTAGCCCATCCCTTTCAGCACCTCTTCTGGATATCTAGAATCCCAAAAGAGAAGTTTGTTTCCCTATTAAAAGCAAATAAATCTGTGCAACAGAGATTGCTGGTGGCCCACTGATTGCTGCATAGGTGGATTCAGCCAGCTCTACTATGTTTACACTGGAGGTCAAAGACTTCAACAATTTCAGAACATGCACAGATAGCCAGCTCTGTGCTCTGAGTCTGGCCAGCTAGCTCAGTTGATCAGAAAACTCACATAGCAGAATTCTGCTGATCTGATGAGCTAAATCAGCTCATGAAGAATCAGACAAACTGCACAACAGCAGAGACAGCAAAAATTAAGGCAGCCCATGCAGGGTGATGGGATGAAAGCGGCAGAAAGCCAAGATATCACTTGACACAGTCTACACTCCTGCAGGTGTTTCTCCTCTTTGAGAACGCAACACGATTAAACAGCAAATGAGCTTTTCCTTCATAAAAGCTAAATGGAAGCTCGAAAGAGAAAGCATTCTTCTAACTCATCCCAAAACGGTATGCTCTCTCTGTACACATGTAAAAGGCAGAGCCACTCCTTGTAAATTAGCCACAATCCTCATAGATGTGTTTAAAATTCATGCATCATTGGCAGTTTTGCAACAAAGCACAGGTATCGTGGGGAAAAAGTAGTGTTACTGCCTCCCTAGTGTTGCTGTGTGATGCCTTTCCTGCTCTGAGTTTCCTTACTACTGAAAAATACATTTTGGATAATCACAGCAATTAAAATAAACACAGATAATAAAAGATTTCAAATACTTAGGATTTGTGTTAGTAATAAAGCTTGTACATAGGAGTTAACCATGTAATCAAACACAATATGAATGTTTAGATAATCTTTTCATCTGAAAATACAGTATTGATGAGTGAAAGATCGACTATTTCCAGATAAAGGCGACTGCCAATAGAGAAACCAAATATACCATGGACTTTGTTTTGAGTATATAGCAAAGAAAGATTATGAACACAATGAAGAAAGCAACCGAAGACTGTGGTTTCAAAGGAAAAAATATCCCATGATCATTAAAAGCTGTTGTTACTACAGGGTATAGTAAAAAGGTTAACACAGTAACACTTACCAGATCCCTCTGCATGCCGCTAGCAGCCGGGTGTTTTTACAGGAAGGAGTTTAGCTGGCAGTGGATCAGGAGAAATGGATGTCCACATTGGTCTCCAAATATCAAGACGAGTTCAAGCTTCACAGCAAGGGATCATCAGTTAAGAAGTCCCGATGACTTCTCATGTACTAGATGTGTTTGAGACCAAGATGTATCTGTGCTGGCATCCCAAATCAGAACGCTGTCTTGACGTGGACAGAGCATTGCTGAAGGCCCATAACTGATCTTTGTCTTCCTTGCAAGTTATCTTCACATTCTGTGCTTTGATACTTCAAGGTTTTAAGGGGGCACGAATACAGGGCTGTCCCATTATAAACAGACATTTTTGTAGGAATTTGCACAGCTGGGCTTCAGGATTTCTTGATCTCTGTCTCCCAGCAGGGATTGAGAAGGTCCAAAATATTTGCATGGCTTAAAAGTATGACACGATCAGAGCAAAATGTTAAGCCTGATTGCTATGTATCCTAAGTCTTGAGAATACATAGAGCAAACAACCAAACCTGGCTGCCCACCAAGATTTAAAACAGGAAGATGACATCCAGTCTCTGTGACTCTAGGCCAGGAGACGCTTGGTATGGACAACTGCAGAACCCTGCAAGGCTGCCCAAATCACTCAGGGCACAGCCGCAGCGAGAACACTCACACTGCGATGGCCTAGAGAACCCACTGCCTACGACAACCATTGCAACAGGAATGAAGTCACTGAATGGTACCAGTCACACCATCCCACAGAATCATTTAGTGCTGACCCGTGTCTTTTACCTGATAAAAACCAGATTTATGAAGTAAAATAAAACAAAACAAAATCCAACACATGCAAATAAGCACTAATAGCCAAAAAGGAAAAGACTAAACCACAAGAACAAAATTCATGTTGCTGCTCCAGAATTACTCATCTTGTTTTGTCCTCATCTCTCTTCAAATACTATATACTTCGGACCTTTTAACAACATAACCCAAACAAGAAAAAAGATCTGCATTATTTTACTGTTTATTATTTGAATATAAACATACGTGGTCTCATGCAATGCATAATACACATTAAGTATGGGAATAAGAAAAGACATTTAAGTTTGACTAAAGTAAGGCAAGTACCTTATAATCTTGATCTGGCAGCATGTTGAGTAAGAAAGTCACCATCTTCTGTGGAAACTCGTATTTTATTGTCCAAAACAATAATTCTTCTAGGAAACATTTATGCTTCAAAACATCCATGATAGATTGATCTGCATAAAAAGTTGGAGGAGGGGATGTGTAATGTAGTAGTTATTAAAACTAAAGAAATGATAGTGCAGTTGCACTGTCATATAAAATTCAGTACCAAAAAAAATTAAGAACATCTTAGAGTGCTCTGTAAATATTATTTTTTCAAAAACACTGGAACACGAATACGGCCAGAACTGTAGTGTCAGAGTCTGTAACAATAAAAAGGACCTCTCAGAGAAGCCAATGAAAGTTGTCAATACAATTCTACCACACAAGAGTCCAGTCTTCACTGACAGCATTGAACTTTATCACCTTGTAGTAACAGCTTCACTGACCGTAATGAATGGCAGCAATTTGAACACTATTTACACAGCCACCCAATCAAGGGAAACTGCTCATGTAGACTACTACTTAGCTGAAGTTAAAATAGCAGAACAACAAAGTACAATTTATGATTAAATTATGAGTTATTACCTAAGAACACTTACGTTCTGTTTACAAAGCTCTAAGCAAGTAAATAGAAGCAATAATGTATCGGTTATTCTTACGTTTAAAGCAATCTATGCGCTGATTCACTAACCACAAAGCTGTTGGTTGGCTGGCTGGGTTTTTTTAATATAAAAGTTACTATAATCAGACAATCAGGCACCAGGTCCCGACGGTACCACAAGAGACAGTCTCATCTTTCCCTGTTCAACCCCTGGCCGCTCACTCTGCCCCCTCACTCGTGCTGACAACACGTCCCTGTGGGGTACCTACATAGGAACCTCCGCATCTTCCCATTCTGTCAACTGCGCTTCCAAGCAGAGCAGTTTTCTGACTGCAAAGCTGCACTAACTGACCCCTGCTAGAATAAACTGCTCATGAAGCTACGGCTTGACAGAGCATGAACAATATTAACTCCATTAACAAAAAAAGACTCTTTATTATCATTTCTCAAGACTTTATTTATGATTTAAAACTACAACAGGTATTGCTCACTCCTGTATCATACAAAGACTAAGGAAAACAGTAACAATGTTCCTTTATACCAAGAAATCAAGTAAACCTGAGGATACATCCCCATGCACAAAATCCTATGCTCCAACGGGACTGTATGAAGTGCTCCAACCAGCACAGATTCAAAACCATTTCAGCTGAATATCATCTGGCCTTGAAGAGCTGCCTCTTCACTGAAGTACCACAGCTTTAGGGACTAAGCAGGATAGGCATTTGTGCTTTTCCTAAGCAGGAATTACCTCCATTTTCCACCATTACCAAAGGCCAGAGTTCCCCACTCAGCCAATCAGCCCAAAACACCTCAAGGATTGCAAAAGATCATGAGAAAGAAAGAATTTAAATTTTAGAGATCTCCTCAAGACTCTAACAAGCCACACAACAACTAGAACATCTTTTATTCAATACATTCCACAACTGTCAAAATAAAAAAATATCTTCACAGAGACGTGAAAGATATTTTAATACTAAAATATTGTGCAAAGCATTGCACATCACCTACTGCAGCAAACACACAATGATCACTTATGTTCTCTTCCTTGTCTCTTGCTAAGAAATTGTGTATGTGATTTTACTGCCCAGGAAAGCTTGTTAGCCATGGAGACTGAAGGCCGCTGTCCACAGAACAGACAGCACAGGTTGAGGTACATGCCATCTGCCCCTGAGCGAGAACACCGGGCGTGGAGACAAGTGACACACCACCTCCTCTGTTGCTGATGTCCAGCGTCCTCTGACTGGAACAGGCTGCCCAGGGAAGTGGTGGAATCACTGTCCGTGGATGTATTTAAAAGGCATCCAGATATGGTGCTCAGGGACGTGATTTAGAAGTGGGCATGGTGGAGACAGGTAACAGTTGGATTTGATGATCTCAAAAGGTCTTTCCAGCCATTGATTCTATGATTCTGTGTATCACGGCTGAACAGTGCCTATCAAATTCTTTATGCAGCAGTTTCAGGCAGTGATGGAAGAATATATATCCACTTATATCTGCTATAGGATTTAAGTAGGCAGAATGCTCTTACCCACCTTGGAAAATTTATCAAGAACACTGGGACTAACGTTCCCACTCTCATGAAAAGCACCACGATTCTAAATTTGTTTCAACAACAACAACAAAGCAGTGACTGTGGGTTTAAAATTGTCTTAAATATCAGGTATTTCAGATGGATGCAGGTTTTGAAACAAAGTAAAATAAAAATTCTCTCAATACTCAGTCCCGTACCTGTAACAGTGAACCTTAGCATAAAACCTGTATCTTCTTCAAAGAAACCTTATTTTCTAGTGCCACACAAGACTGTTGTAAACATCTCTCTGGAATACGAGTCTCAGTATTCCAAGATATCCCCAGTACAGAAATAACCCTCTGGACTCCTAGGATGGGACAGGGAGTCTGCTCAGATGGAAAAGGTAAATCTGTTTTTATTCAATACTCAGTTTTCTAAAATTTTCTTTTCATACTCTTATTTTATACCCTATTGGACATAAAATATGAATACTGAAAACTTCAGAAAACTATTCAATATTTAATAAAAACAGATACTTACCCTTCCCCCATTGGCAGACTCCCTCCTCTGGGGCTGATATTAGGAGCTATCAACATCAAGAGCACAGTCCATGTTGTGATGCCACAGAGGGGGAAGACTACAATCCTGGGGGGAAATGAAATGTTGAATTACAGTATCACTTTTCCTGAAATCCCACTGCTGATGTTGGTTTTCAGATCTGGCAGTTTCTAAACCCGAGCTTCCTCCCTACCTGTATCCCATAATCAGTTATTACACAGCTGAAAACCAGCATTTTTTTTCCTTGCATTACCTGACTCCTACTTAAAATTTAGATGCTGTCAGGTTGTCTAAAAGATAAGTAAGAGAGCTTTCCTGGGACATCTGTAAGTTTCCTGCATTTCTTCAAAATGACCACTTCTTCCTCATTATTATTTTCTGCCACAATGCTTCACACACCACGTCCAAGACCACTCTTAACAACACCCTTGCCAAAACATTCCGATCCCTGCTTTTCCAGCTTCCCAATCTTTTTCCTTCCATCTGAAACCACCTGAAACCATCAATCTTACTTTCACAGACTCCTCACAACACCTTCATGCCTTTTTACTGACTTCATGAACCCTGACATTTCAAATCCAAGTTCCAAACCTTCATTCCAAAGCCTTTCCAGAAATTTTATCCCGACTATCACCAGTTTTTTCCACCTGAATTGTTCTCTTCTCAAGGCCTGCAACTTCTTTGTGTTTCCTATGTGTCTCCTCATACTCACATTTTAAAAAAGAACTGTTCTTTATTTAATAATAGAGTTTAAATATTATTATAACTTAAACACTTTCTAGCACATAAACATGTCAAGAACAAGCATAGGACAGGGCAACCTTGTCTCTAGCCTACGGTCATTCTTGAATTAAAACTTCCACTGACCTCAACACGAGTGTTCTTCATGGTGGACCAGAAATTGCAAAGACTAATTTCAACCTAGGAAAACACTGGACTGGTTTCAAAGGAGATTTCATTCAAGTTCTCTTTTCTTAAAAATGATTAGAACAGTACAGAAAGACCAACCAGAACCAGACAGTCATTCTTGCCTGGCTGAGAATACAATCACACTGTACAGTGACATAATGAAACAGAATTGTTAAGAACAAATACTTCTAAAACCTGTTTGCCAAGCTGTATTGCAACCTTGCCAGCCACACAGTGAAATGGAATGCATTTTGAGAGGTCAACTTACGACAAGAAGGTGACAGAATGACTGGTCAGACAGAGTCCCAGCCAGTGGCACTCACTCAAGGGAAATCAACGTTGCCAATTACCACAATTTCACTTGCTATTCATTTTCAGACTTTACTGTTTAATACCTGCCACATGCAGCACTGCAGTGCTTGGGAAGTAAATGAATACCCTAGATAATTTTTAAGAAAGACATAAAGCAAATACGATAAACGGAGATCAGTACTTTATAAATACCTTTGGTGGTGCTGCTTAGTTTCACCCTCTTGCGCTTGCCCACACCTTGGCTACCATCCTGGTCCTCCTGGGGTAGGGGAAGAGTTCAAACAAAATCGATAATTGTGTATTTAGAATTTTACTGCCAAGAGACAGTATGCTCTCAAACTTCTGGTTCAACGATCAAGTTAGAACAGAAAAGCCCTGAATATACTCTTACAAGAAAAACAGTTCTGCTATTGACAGGAACCAAGGACTCTGTGCAACTCATTAGAAAAATCACAATTCTTTAGATAGCTTTTATTCCCCCTGCAGGCAACATTATCATCTACAAGTCCAGACATCTTAATCTAGTTAAATTTTGTAAGGTGACCTGCTTTGATTTCTGAAACTGATTGCTACAAAAATGTTTAACACCATAAGATTTCTAACTGTGGTACATCCAAGGTTTCATTGTATTCATCTGTAGGGTTTGCGGTTTTTTTGTTCCCTAAAATAATATCAGCCAACACATTGGCTATTAAATTCAGCAACTGAGACAATTAGCTAGACACTTTCTAATCAATATAAAGTTTTGAACCAAGAATAAAGTATTTTTTACATCTTTAAGAGGCCCATTCTAATTGCTTGTTCCCTACAGAATAATTGAAACACTTTAGGCAGGCACCTGCCATCTGAAGCTTTCAAGACACTGCAAGCAAAAGAGCAAATGTTCCAAAACGCAAGTTAAAAGCATCATCGCCACCACTTTATAAAATCTAACACTGGGTGTTAAAAAAGAATGTGACATAATGCTGCATGGATCTTTACTAACAATTATATTCCTAATGAAACAATGGAAAGAACCATTCCTACCTGATCTAATAAAATGAGAGAAAATTAATGCAGATATCTACTACTACAAATAAGTAATCAATATCCTCTTCCTCTAAGCAAATGCCAGATTTTACTTTCAAACTTTGCTAGAATGATAAAGAACCCGACACTCAAAAGGTGACTATATTTCCTTGGGGAGAAAGATTATTCGTGTTTTTTTACCTATGGACTGACCAAAAGCATTGTGCTAAGGAAAGGTCTGAATTTTTCCACCCTTTCAGTACCTCCATCTGAAAGCTCATTTTAAGATGGACACACCACTCTGCAAACACATGCTATGGCTGTACTCCAATCGGGATCCAGTCAGTTCTTGGGATATTGCCCCTGCCTGCTCCCCCATCAGAGGTGTCAAGTACTCTAAAGCAAAAATCAGACCTGCTAAGGTATTACTATGAACTGCGGGACTCTCTAATTTAAGTCTCCTGCCTTGAAGAAAAGCAGTCTAAATTCCTGTAGCTAGAAAGTTGATAGCTGGAGGCCTCAAGACTTCTTCAGTGGTCTCAGTTAATCCAGAGAGTCGGATTAAACTGAAAACAATACATTTGGGTATACAAGTTGTGATCAAAGTGCCAGACTCTAGTCTCCAATGCTACTGCTCTGGCAAACAAAAAGAATTTCCCCTTCTGCAGTATGAGAAAAATTCAGAAATACGGCAGTCTTCATTGCAACTTTTGAAGTGATTTCACTAAAAAGAAAAACTCAGTGACTTATGAGAAACACTTTATTGAGAACTCCTTTTTTTCTTCCCCTCAATAACGTTTGACAGTTGGCTTCCATTACTTTAGGATTAAATCTTAATGTCAAGTGCAGGAGTTTTAACAGCCTTGAAATAGTGAGTGCTAGGTCACACGGTGTCCACCAAGCCCAGGGATAAAGAGTAAGAGAATGAGTAAGCAAATGCAGAACACCTTCTTTTTACCCATCGGATAATGTACCTGGGTAAAAGCAAACATCTATGTAGATTTACTTCACATAACAGCAATATGCCTAAGGTGTGCCCCATCTGTTGTAAATTCAGATAAACTTCATTTAACATTAGGTACTATACACAGATTTTTGTATGACTACTTTAAACAGCAGTTGGAGTCAATAACTGCATAACTAAGAAGGCATTCAGTGCTCAATAAACTACAAAGGCAGCCAGAGACGACCAACACAAAAAGGTTTATTTGTCGGTGTGGTAAAAGCATTCATGGACTGGGTTTTATTTGATTCCTTGGAATATAGAAACCTCCTGAAGATGAGGACAGGTTTAAAAAGGGCCCTTTTTTTTCTCCTTCTGCATAAAGGAAAACCTGAGGAAGAAAAGCCAATAAAAGAAACTAATGGTGAGTTCTCTCCAAAATCCCACAGGATGGAACACAAATGACATGAAAGGTAAAGTACAGGTCAGCCTTTACTGTTTCATAGGCAGAGGGAACAAAACTAAACAGCCCACACCACACATCTGAGGATGCATCCATCCTTCAGAATCACTTTTAGCTTAGAGCCATCTACTCTTGTAGAAGTGAAACTAAATAATCAACTATGCAAAACTTCTCAAACTATTGAGTTCCCTGCTCTAATCTGTAGCCTACATAAATGTTTTAATCTAGCTTTTCATCTGAGAAAGAATTCTACCTTTAAGACTTACTTGGTAAGAAACAACATTAACCTTCCTAGATTTATTTTAAATATCAGAGGAAGAAAATTCAGTTAAAACTGTACTCTTGTCATATTTCTTAATTAGAACAGTTTTACTCTGCTATAAGAGTATAATACAGCATTAAAAAAAGCTGTTGTCAAGCCACGGTTAAAATCAACAAGCAATACTTCGAAAAATGCCAAATTATAAATAGCACTGCAGAAAGCGTAACAGATGCTGTTGTGCTCGTGACAGAGGCAAACAAGTCATACAACTGTTCTAGACATACACAAACAATTGCTTTTACTTCAGTACTTGTTCATGTAGAATTCAACGCAAGCAAAAATCCTGTGAAGAACTATACATTACTTAAAATTTGTTACACCACCCTACCAGAATGGCTGCTAAGGTTTACTAGTTGAAATCAGGTTCTAAAGAGTAGAGCAAAAAAATAAGATACTTTATCTTACTTTATCAAAAAAATAAGTAACTTTATCAGAACTTAACTTTCCTCGGTAATTCCACTTATCTATTGCAGCTCAATCTAAAAGGAGATTCCCTCCTTTGTACTCCCACTCAATGTGTTTGGAAAGTAAGGTCAAGTCTACACATGGGAATTTGTCTACAGAGAAATTCTCACTGCTGCTATCACCAGTTCAGCTGGATTCTCAACTGCCAAAATCTAACACCGTTCACAGCATCACACGCTTTAAGCTTGCTTTAATCAAGCTCAACTTACTTGCTACTGACTTTTGAACTACCTAGACAAGTTTCTTCTACATTACATAAATTAAACTGAAATAGCATTAGGAAAACTAAGGATTTTTCAAGAGGTCTTTAGTAAATCGAAGGCACGAGATCCATTCCTTTTTATCGCCATTATTTCTAATTAGTAAAATGGAGAGAATATGTGGCAGGTAAAAGAGTTAAGGTTTGTGGGATCTGGCTGCAAGCATTCTAATATTTCACTGCAGTTCATTACAGTCTTTAAAAACAGTCTCACCTCATCTGAAGAATCCCCTTGTCCTGATGTGGCTGTAGCACCTGCTAAACCTTTTGAAAGAAAAAAAACAAAATCAGATTTCTTTCATAAATCTTATACTGAAAAGAGCATTTTATGATATTTAATGAGCCAGTATGAAATGAAACACTACATTAACTTTCTTTAAAAGATACACAGCACCGGACTGAGAAGTTGGAGTAAGACTTCCAAGCAACATAAAATAAGGAATTTGCAAGTACGTTCCATTGCAGAACTTCAACATACCGAGTTAATGGAGATGTGTTCTTTCAGAAATTGTAAAAAAACCTGACAGCCTTCAGTGATCAAAAAAATCCAAACCAAAACCACAGCACTTTTGTAAAAACAGGTGGCTTAACTTAGTTGCAGTGACAAAATTCCACTGCGAGCAATTTCATCTTGCCTACTCAGGTTCCACTGATGCTATGACTGGGAAACGATGCTTTGTATATTAGCAACAAAAGGTCAATATGTTCAGCTTTCTTGATAAAATTAAAATGAGTCCTGTAGTTTGGTGGTGTACTAAATAACAGGCAATTCCTTAAGTCTCATTAAGATTTGGGTTGTGTTTTTTTTAAAATAAACTTAAAGAACAGTTTAGATAAAAACCAGCAATAACCAAGTCTTCTCTTAAATATTGTTCTACACAAACCTTGAACTGCTAACGTGCTGGTTCCAGCTCCTTGCTCCTGCATACCACACGCAATTTTATCCTCGGGAAACGCCAGTCCAGAGCCTTTCAAAGCTATGAGGTACTTTTCATGACTTTTCTTTGCACACGCATTCTCTCCAACACCTTGAATACATAGGTAAAACCGCATTAAAGTACAGCAGCGGCTACCTGTTCGTATACTTCACATTTGATACAAGCCATCTAAAAAATGGTCCACAATAAGCTCTACAGTTTAACACTGGTTTCAATAAGCTCTACAATTATGAGATGTAGAAGCTAAAGTTTTCTAACTGATGAAATGAAACCCAAAAGACCAGAAACCTTCTCAGTTCTTCCCCTGCAACACAATATTTTCTTCTAAATTATGCACTTCATTCCTATTTTATCAGCACTGTCACCATTAACACTACAGCAAAAAAAAAAAAAAAAAGGACTTGTTTTGATATTTCAAAATGGTTAGTTTTGGACAGAAATCACAGGGGCCTACAATTCCAATGGGAAAAAAGTAAACCAACAGAAAAATAGTAATGGTAAGACACCATACATAATTTCTAATATTTAGAATTTTTCTTTCAAAGCTCAAGTTCTGACAGCTGCAATTAACGGAGACTATTCATAAAGATACCATCATTTCAAGTACTTCATGAAGAAAAGTCATGCTCAGGATAGAAATTTTTCTTTCAAAGCTCAAGTTTTGACAGCTGCAATTAACGGAGACTACTCATAAAGATACCATTATTTCAACTACTTCATGAAGAAAAGTCATGCTCAGGATAGAAAACCTTCCACAAAGAAATGGACTAAAAAAACCAACCCAACACATTTGTTATATAAGGGAAAAATCTACTTTAGAGAAGCAAATAGTGTCAAGTGTTTAAGGAAATGAAAACAGGACCACGATGCACCTTTTGAGCTGTGTACCTTTTACATCCAAAGTCAGAAGGGTGAGTTTTGCTCTAAAATGCCTTTCTTTGCTTTCCCTATCTAGAAACTGTACCTACCCAGACACACATTCTCCTTTTCAAGAGTCCAGGTAAGAATGCCTTACTGCCCATTCCCTCTCCATTCTTCTATCTCAGGAAATCCATCGCATACAGGAAAAGAGAAGTCATTACATTTCTCCCATACAAATATTATTAAATGGGAGAGGAAAACAGGACAGAAACAGAATAAAGACAACAGTCCCTGAGGCAGCTTTCCTAAGTGTTTCTTCTTACAAATAAAGATTTGGAGATTGCCTGTTGTTCAACTAGGTCCTGCCCAAGCAAGTTATGACAACTTCAGTACAGTAATTACTACAGTAATTATTATTTGTTCCATACCTATGCAAAAGAAGTATGCAAAGGACTCAGAAAAGACACCTTCTAATCACAAGAAA
Source organism: Mesitornis unicolor (assembly GCF_000695765.1). NCBI lineage: Eukaryota > Metazoa > Chordata > Aves > Mesitornithiformes > Mesitornithidae > Mesitornis > Mesitornis unicolor. The sequence continues at coordinate 152,674 of NW_010202462.1, forward strand.
AGAAGATGGAGTTAATTTACACTAGGTGTTCTGGCGTTAATAGTGACTGCCCAACATTTTCAGATTCATTGTGAGTTGGTAGAGGATGGAATAAAAATAATTTAGAGGGGTGTTTAAGAAAAAAGAAAAAAGGCTTTGCATTGAAGTGCAGAACAGAGAATGGCCGCCTGCCATTCAGGTCTCCTGCAGTAACCTCTGTGAGAGCAGATCCCGAAATAAGTTAGACATATTCCACTTTGAGTAAGGTTGATACCCCTTATTTAGGAGTACTAAGCTGCTGTGTTCACTTCACTGAAGAGAATGGCTTTATTATAAAAACTCTTTTGAAATTATGTATCTTTATACGGTGATCTTGGACACAGAAGACAAGAGGTTTACTCTTACAGGTCTTAATAAAAAATGTTTCTAGTCGCTCCTGAAGCCCACCCCCCCTTCTATCAACAAACAAAACTATATCCTTAAAGACATGCATTTTTCTGGGTTTTGAGAAGTCAAATAAAAACATGAAGAAACTTTAGTGAAAAATCAAAACTTATACCCTTAAAGTCTTCACAATTTGAACTTTTAATTATTAGAAATAACACAAACGTACCAGAGCTAAGATCTTTGTAGAACTGCTGGCTAGTCAAAACCTGGGTAAGAACTGATCGCATTGCTCCTCCCATTTTTGTCAAGTCTTCTAGAAAGGAAACATGAGGCTCCAAAACCTGGAGGATTTTATGAAGGTCCTTCTCTGATGGCAGATCTAGAGCTGAAAACCACATAACAAGAACTATTGGCGTACATGTAATGTAACTGGGCCAAGACCTTCACAAGGCAGAAAAGCCATGACTACCATGAAAGAAATTAATTTATATGTTCATAATGCTCTAAAATTTACATGTACAAGTTTCAGATTAATCCTGGTTTCATTTTCTGGAGGAGCTCAACACAATGATAGGTGTCCCTTAAAACACAGCTAAGAAGCTCTTCAGCAGAGAACAAAATCAAATCACCTAGCCAGGCAGCAATTTAGTTAGGAAAAGAGGCACAAAATTTAAGGATATGAACTATAGATAGCATTCATGTAGTCATGTAGTGTGTCTTCACAGACTGCAAAGCAAGAGACAGCAGCGTGGTAAGATATGCTAGATACATGCAAATTTCAACATACCAGGCTCATTATAGCCCTCTCTCAAGTGCTGAATAAGACTAAAGATGAACTGTGGAAGAACTAACTCTGACATCATCAACAAGTCTTTCGGGACACACGGAACACTGGAATTTGACTTAATTCGGTGTCTTTTACAAAACCTAGAAAACAGATGAGAAAAATGTTAGCCAGGCACAGCTCACTAGAGTTAACATATACGAAGAAAACCATTACTTTTTCTATTTTTCAGAGAGTGTATCCTTTACATTAAAGGTGGGGTGGAAGTGGTATTCTGAAACTCCAACTATGTTCCAACTCATTTTGTTTCTGCGTCCAGTGAATCTTAAAGTTGCTATTCTTTTTCCTTTCTCAAAGATCAAGTATCTAACATCCCAGTTTCTTCCCACACGTTAGAAGCATCTTCCACTGACCAACGGGAAGAACACTGAATTTTTCTTTATCAAGACATACCTCCCAATTTCTAAACAGCGTAATTGAAAATATCTAACTAAAACAGGTCCTCTCCTTTCTGTGAAACAGTCAGAGGCTGCCCTGATTCTTCACATCCTCACTCAGGTAATGAGTTTTTTCATGTCTTTCGACATCAATAAAAACTATTTCCATAAGCATAACAGTTTGCAGGATCAGTATTCATTTCAAATGTATAGCAACCAGGGTTTACTTATCGAAGGGTGACAGAAACACCCTGCAAAAAGTGTGCAATTTTTTTCATTTGAAAAGAAAATAAACCATTTCTTCTTTGGAGAATTCCTGTGTGGTAGTAGCTGAGGCTTGGCTAATGCACAATGACGTGAGGTTGAGCCAAACCCCATTAGAGCAGACAGAATGACTTCCCACTGACTTAACATGAGCCTGACTCAAGAGCCACTGAATACTTCTCTGCTCCCAATCTATTTTTGGAAAGGACATTTACGAACATCAAAGAGTTCTTTACCCATGACAAAAAAGAAGCTGAACAAGGAATAAAAGGTCTAAAACCACACCATACAACAGTAAACTTTACTGGAAAGATTCACTAGATTGCACCAGTAATTTTTCAACATAAAGATTCTGAAATGGATTCGTCTGTGTTGGAATACGAACATTGTTTTCTAAATTTATTCATGTCTTCACTCTATTTGCTATGCCATTTTATCCAGAAGCTTGCTGCTTTCTACCACAGAAGCCTTTCTGGTTTGAGGACTATGAAAGTATCACCTTCAAGAGAAGGAGGAAATAAAAGAAAGCCACAAAGCAAGTATTTGAAACTAGGACAAGGGAAGGAAAAAAAAGAAGAAAAGACAAGAAAAGGATACAAGTCCAGTGATTCAGATGGCATCTTCACAAGACTAAAGACTTCAGAGCTTCTCCTTCGCTCTTAACACAGTAGAGATGACAATTTTTAGTACGAAAAGATAAACAAGGACAGTAGTAGCCAGGTGATTTTCAGTTTGCACTATCCATCCCTACAGGAGACAAGAGCGCCAGGCAGAAAGAGCCAGCTCAGTGGTGACGACAGCTTTCTGTTAATTAATGCACAAGTGGATGGGTTGCACTTTTGTTATTCACTTCTGTAAATGACCTTCACAGGAGTTATGAAATTTAACTCACTTTTTTCACTTTTGTTAATTTTGTCTCTTCTACACAGAGAAACCTGAACTGCCCTAAATCACAAATCCTGCTTGATCTATGCTGCAATATGGTACCTCATTTATTATCTTAAAGCTGTTTGGTTTCCCTTTCACCACTATCCTAATAAGGAGAGCTCAAAAGTAAATAAAGACTTAAAAAGCACACAATGAAAGAATTGCTATGCAGCGTGTTTCAAAACCTGGTCCCCTCTATGTATTTTGCATTCAGCCAAAATACATTTTCACTGGTTATGATCACAAGCTAAGTGAGCCACAGTAACCAAACTCACAGAAAGTAATTTTTGAATCACGCTTCTGCTAAGCACAAGGCTTCCTTCCACAGAAAATAAAAAGCTCTGCTCCCCAAGAAGCCTACGTCAGCGCACCACTTATAATGAACCCATAGGCTGATCCTCACCAAATTTAACATTACCTGTAGCTGAAAGTTATGAATCACTTCTCTTGAGATTCCCAAGAAAGTACTATTGACTTACAAAGTGTGCTACTATTACTATATTAATTCAGATTCTGGAAAATCAAGGAAGAAACCAAACTCAATTCTCTGTAAGGAAACACCTTTTCACTGCCACATGCACAGATTCCAGCAGTTCCAAACAGGCAACAATTTCTAGACACCAGGCCCTAAACCTTGAAGCAGGAAAGCCAATACCATCTTACAAGATGAGCCATATTCCATATTTATGGTTCAAAGGTTGCCGTATGAAAGGATTGCCCACAACGAACATACTGCTGTAGCTGTTCTTTACACCTAGAAACACGCACACAGTAAGGACCCCAGAATATGCCCTTACTGACAGGATTTGCCACTGGACAAGCTATTGGTCATACTGGATTTCAAGGGCAAGAATCAATCTAAGCCACAATGATCCAGAAACCAAATGCTCAGATTTTATTATTTACAAATCAGGCTGCAGAAATCTTACTGAGACCAAGTTTATAACGGTCACCCATGAGACTCTGTTTTATGGCAAACGACAGAAAACCAGTCCTGCCACTGTATGGTATTGTCACAATCCTGAATACCAATACTCTGTTCCATTCAAAGTTCTACTGCCTTTACAGAGTGCTATACAATTCTACAAATACTGACCAAAATACCAGACCATAACTTGGAAGGCCTTAAAAGCTGAAACAACAGCTGTTCTAACTAAAGAAGAGCCAGAATCCCAAGCTGTGCCAAGCATGAAACAAGGTGAAACTTTTTATACAGGCAGAAAGAGACCTGTGACAAACCTCTCCAACCAGTTACACACTCACTGGACAGACAGCAAAGTTACTCCACGATCAGTTCCTTGTACTTCTAAAAGAGCTTTCTTACCACAGCATCAGTTAGAAAATGGTCTGTCTACATAAGTGTCCATTTCAAAATGCTCCTGAGACTATCAAAATACGGATTTAATGGGCAACGAAAAGGAACATTTCCCAAATGTCTCCTGGTAACATTAAGACTCAGAAATCCACCACTTGGAACAGGCAAAAATCTCTAACAGGGGGTAATGAAAGGTGGAATATAAACTAGATATGGAATACCCCTTTAATGAAAAACCTTAAAAATAAAAGTAACTATGGAGAGGAAAACTGGCTGGATAACTAACAGATCACCTTGATCTAAGATTTATTACCTGATCTCAATATTGCAAAATACTTTTTCCAATAAGCCTGCAGTTCCTATTTAATCTTTAGTGCTTCATATTTCTTGTGCTACACAGCGTTCCTTGTAAATATTTTTACTATACAACAAGCTTTAAGAACAGGAGTATTGCAGTACGAGTGCCAATTCATTAGCCAGAGGTAGGCAAACCCTACTACACTGAAAGTCTAATGCAGAAGTACTAACACACAGGTCTATAAGGAGACAAAATCAACATCCTTTCTCCTTATTCTTTTCTCCGATTCAAAAATATATTCTGGTTTTTGTTTTCTACACAGTTTCCTACCTTTGAAATTGCTTTTTCACAAAAAATACAAGGTTAAATTCAGCAAAATGAGAGAATAACACAGTAAACTGCAATTAAATAACACCAGAGTTTTACAAGCAATCTTGTCCACAAGACTTGAGATACAATTCCTGAAACTTCTTACGCTGCACTGACATCTTATTTGTAAGATGCAGAAGAGCACTGTTGACATCTGCAGGAGTGAGCAATACCACGCATCATTAACTGAAGCAACATTAGCATCCTCTGAGCAGCCTTCACCTTAGACTTTCCAGATTCACCCCTACTATTTTTATCTTTAAGAATACTACTATGAATTTCCAAAATGTATTTTAGAAGTGGCTTCAAGTAAAATAACTCTTTTCCTTTAGGCTACGGTTTCACAACTGCTTAAATTGAACTAGGTCAGTCCTGCCATGATTCTGGCTTCAGCCCTCTTAGTTGTTCCAGCAGTGGCACTCAGCTGATTCTGTGTTAAACCAGCTCAGAAGCTAAGCTAGAAGAAGTTATTTACTTAAGAAAAAGAAATATAAATCATTGGACCAGCTTAAATCACAGAACTGCCTCCTCGGAAATCACACTGAAGTCTTCAGATCATCCTGCCATCATCCCTTTCCTCTGTGCTGTGCTCCCTGCCAGCTGGACAAGAACAAAATCTCAGAACCCAGCCATGCAGGAGGATGCTGTCCTGGCCGAGCAGTACATCAGGGAGATGCGACACTCGCTGTGGAGCCAACTCCTCCACTTCAATGCAGAATGTGTAAACTTCCCCAGTTGTTCCCAGCAGCTGATGAATGCCCCCAGTACCAGCCAGGCCACACCTCTACAGTTTCTGAACATTTCCTCAGCCCTCCTTCCACTGCATCCCACAGCATCTCAAGTTCCAGCTGCATTCCAGAAGCCTGACGTAAGTTCATACATACACAGAACGACTATCTTTAGCCTCACTTTTCTCTCGCTACTTTGGCCCCTGCCTCCCCGTGTTTAAAATCCCAGGTTTTAAATTGGATCATAAAGCTGTCAAGAAAAGGCATCCCATCTTCACAAGTCTTGCAGTACTACCACGCTAGGAGTACCTGACTCCAACAGAACCTTTTGGGGACAAGAATGTGGGACCCAAGTGGCAGGACCCAAGTGAAAACTACTGGAAATCAATTCCTAAGCAAAGTAAGAAAATCTCTACCTGATTCTTCAACTCAGCAACGTCATATCTAAACCGAGCTTTTCTTTAAGACATTACCTACATTTCACACTGTATACAACTGACAATGTCATGTAATGTTTCATATTCAATACAAATGAGTTTTGTAAATAAGAATACAACACACGCTTCAAAAAGAGTATGCATTTTTGTCCCCACTGCACAACCAACATGCAAACACTATTCTTATGTACACTGAATCTACAAAACAGATGTAAGAGGCAAAATATTTTTGAGTGCTACAATTCTCTCTCAGAGTTCTTGTGAACTGATTTTTCATTCTTTACTTACTGGTAAAAAGTATTTAAATGTTTTTTTATGGCTTTTGCAGTTCACATATTGAAACAAATCTTAATTCAGAACAAAATGTATCTTGTATAACCAGGATTAGAAAATTATCTTGATTAAAAAGGGCTCTGATATACTGCAGCCTCGCTTTATGTAAATCCACTGTCCCTAACCAACAGCAAATGCAATGGTAACTCTGAAGAAATGCAGTGAAATTAACTATTCCTCTGAAAATTAAGTTTGTGTGTTTCCCTTCCCACAACCGAATAATTAAATTGCAATAGTTAAATTCCTTTCACCTGCAAAACAGGCTTCCAAGAGTGAATCCATACGGTACTGACTTCAAGGCCTGAGGAACGACAGCTCTTCTACTCTTCCAGCTGCAAGCTACAGAGGAGCTCAGAGATAAAACTGAATACTTGCATTTCTGCTATTTGGGGCTCTGACAAGAAGCAAAGCCCCAAAGTAGAGACGCTAGAGGCAATGGTGAAGGACAATGAAACATGGCAGAAGAACTAATGGCTTCTCACAAAGAAAAAACCTCAAACACCTTCAAAGACATCTTTACAGATTCTACGCACTCATGACAAAGCTGTTTGGCCAGGTTAGGAGGCTGGAAATCACAGAGTAGACTCTCACAAGTCATTCCAACACTTGCAGAGAGGCAGTGAGTCACCAGCAGCTCCCTTGGTGCTCAGTGCTACATTGAGCACCCTTCAGTAAAGCAAGCTCTCCAGCTCAAAGAAGTAGACAAAGCTCTGCAGAAGAGCATTGCTATCATTCTCTGTTAGTCCTCAGATGTAACCAAGTTGTATAGTACATGAAAGCACAGAGTTTCATTAGTATACGAGTACCCAGGATCAGTCAGAAACAGCAGATTTAGCAGTTTCAATTGTAAGACCTTAGCAATACAGTGAGAATGAGAAGGAATGGACTTCTGAGTAGAGCTGAGGCTGAGCCTATGTTTGAATGGACAAAGTTACTGAATTTGAGCATTTTCATAGAGTAATTCAAAAGACTAACACAATCTTCTGCAAAAAGACTGTCTTTATGACTAGGGTGGATGCTCTGAGATATATTCACTGAATTGTAATTGCATCTAAGTACAGCTTACACTTACCTAGTTTGATTGAAAAGCCTCAATCTACACACAATTTAAAATACATTGGTACAGTAACAGACACACAGCTAGCTAACCTACAAATGTAATACCCATTCTCTTTGGTGCAGCTTTTTTCAAACATCACAGTGATTGCAAAGTAAAGCCCTTGTGAGTTAAAAGGGCCCCAGTTACACTGTTAACGACAACAGTAAGATTATTAAAATTCTCTTTATTCATCCATCTGCCTGTAGAAACAGACTCTAACCATTTTGTCCAAAAAACCACAGCCTTTTCAGCGGAGAAAAGGAACAGTACTTCTTAAATGAGCAGCTAATTTAGTATTTCACTGTACTGAAGAAGGCATTGACAAGAATATTCTTCAAACTCAACTCTAAAAAGAAATCTTCATGAAGGTTAACATTAATAAAGCCCACAAGAAAAATATTTACATTCAAAATTCTTTTGCAGCATGGAGTCTAAAAGTTGGTTTGGTTGCTTTTTTTCAAATATGGACTTAAAGATAGAAAAATTAAGATACAATGCATTAAGATACATTCTAGTTCTGCATACTTAACTCCATGGTTTTTAGGATTTGATTTTTCAGAGTTCTTAGCCTTACATAGCATTCACAAAGTAGAATTCCCAGCTGACTTCAAAAGTAGGTCTGAGAGATAAGCAGATCAGCAAGCAGAATATCTGGTCCCGAGCCCTCATCGCAGCCATCTTTGCCCGGCCCTCACTCTTCCCAAACCATGGTTCACATGCAGCCTCTGTGCCCAGTTGCTTTCAGAGTCCCATCAGTTATCTACCTTAAAGCACATGGACAGGACATCTTCTATTTAAAGAGCAAAAATCAAGTTCCCAAAACAGAGTTAAGAAAAATATATTTCTGGCTAAGAAAATTTTCGTAAGAAAATTTTAACAGATCAAACATACAGAAAGTAATATTTTGGCCCAAATACTTCATCTAAAGTTGTAAGCAACTGCACAGTGCTAGTCAAATGTAAAAACAACCTTCATTTCTTCAGGATTTGAGTAAGATGTGTGGATTTCAGTAAAAGCTATCAACTTAAGCTGATGATACCACTTCGGCTAGACCTCCCACAGACAAGGTGCATATATATGCAACATGTAGTTTTCTTGGGAAGGTGTTCATGTGTTTCACACCAGAGCTATTATCACTGCAGGCACTGTGCAGAAACAGAGATGAATCCTGATGCAGGCAACAGAGCTCATTACATCGTCCTTGTTATTTTAATACCCAAACAGCTCGCTCTGTTACTTCACTGTCAAGAAAATTCATCATATTATTTCCACAGCTTAGTACCAGAACTCTCCACAGAGGAGGACACCTAGGATACTATTATTAAAATCACCTGCAGTTGTCAGATATCCATTCCGTGATTTTTTTGCAATATAAAATTCCTGATATTCTGCACTCTGAAGCAGCCTATATTAACTGTCATTAAGAAAAATCTAAGAGACAAAAGTTCTTTAGCATTGTGTTCCCCAAACATACACCCAAAATCACATTTATTCGATTGCCACATTGACAGCTTCATGTAGATCAGATATGTGCCAGACAAATAACACTGCACCCTGACATAGCAAACTTACAATCCTGGACAGCTGATAGTTTCACAAAAGGGATAAAAGGAGCTTTAGAAGTTGGTGGGATCAAAGCAAAGGAGCTGAAAATCAACACTGGTTAGCCCAAATCTAACCAAGATTGTTTCCACAGACATCTAAAGCATCAGTTCTTCTTAAACTGAGTATATACCAAGATATATTACAAAGTGATAGACAAGTCGTAAAATAAATAAGCAAATTTCAGATAAGGCAAGATATACAGCAGTTATGTCTTGTGAGCTCAGTCTTCAGAGTACTGCTCCGTTCTTCAAACCAGACTAGCCCTATCACCAAGAGCTTTGGGGCAGAACCATCATCTATTTTAAGTCTGTTCAGTGACTAACACAGTGAGTTCAGGCTGCTACATGTTTCAAGTTCTGTATATTGATACATTTGAGTGTCTTACTGACAACTTTGAAACATCTGCACGCTACTCCTGCAGCATAGATAAAGTACCTGGTGTGCAGTCAGGCCACAGCTCTAAAAGCAGTAATTAGCACTTCGCTGTTAACCATTTGGTAAACACTTCAGCAGCTAATTTAGAGACTGATGTAGTCCTAGTTAGAGGCAACCTCAAAAGAGGTCTAGACAGGCAAGTTTGTGAGCTGTGTCAAGATGGATTTAATCACCACAGTGACCTAAAATTGTTTTTGCTTTCCAAGGACAAGACCTAACAAGAAGCTCTGCAATAGCCACTGAACGTTACTGTGGAGTCTTGCGCTGGTGTTAGCTCAGAGTTCATTTTCTTCCTAGTAGCTAGCACGCAGCTATGTTTTGGATCTGTGCTGAGAATAACATGACAACACACTGATGTTTCAGCTGTTGCCAAGCAGTGTTTACGTTAAGTGAAGGACTTCTTCAGCTTCTGACACTGCCAGGTCTTCTCTACAAGAAGCTGGGAGGAGGCGCAACCAGGAGAGCTGACCCAAACTGATGTCTCGCTCAATATTTCAGCCGAGGGAAGTTGGCCGGGGGCAAGGTTGCTACTCAGGGACTGGCTGAGTGTCACTCGATGGATGGTGAGCATCACTTTTTTTTTCCCCTTGGTTTTGTTTTCTCCTACTATTTTGTTGTCTTCACTATTATTACAATTTATTATTATAATTATTACTATCATTATTATTTCATTTTAGTTTTATTTCAGTCATTAAACTGTTCTTACCTCAACCCACAGGCTTTCTTATCTTTTTCCCCATCTTTTTCTTATTCTCTCTCCCATCTTGCACTGGGGGGGAGGTGAGCAAGCAGCTGCCTGATTGCTGGCTGGGGTTAAATCCTAAGCAGCAGTACAAATTATCAAGCTCTACCTCTGAGGGAGGTAGGCAGAGGGAATAAATTATTTACTGCATGGTAATTGTGGTTCTTTGAAACGTTGTGGTCAGTGTGAACCTCAGCACGAACTCCTGTATCTTGTATGCAGAAGATCAGATAGCAGAGTTTTTGTTCTGAAGAGTCACACCCACCAGAACTACACGGCCATGGGTTTATTCAGACTCTTATGCCAAGCTAGCAAGCAGTACAGCTCAGAATTCTCCTCAGTCCCTTCAGCCAGAAGTCCTCGGTAGCCCAAAGGACTTCAAAAGCAGAGAACCATAGAACCATAGAATACCATAGAATAAAGTTTTCTTTAAAGGTCACCTAGTCCAACCCCCCTGCAATGAGCACACAGATCTTCAACTATATCAGGTTGCTCAGAGCCACATGCAACCTGACCTTGAACACTTCCAGAGATGGGGCATCAACCACCTCTCTGGGCAACTGGTTCCAGTGTTTCACCACCTTCATCATAAAAAGATTCCTCCTTATATCTAGACTAAATCTACCCTCTTTCAGTTTAAAACCATTCTCTCTTGTTGCATCGCAGCAGGCCCTACTAAAAGTCTGTCCCCATCCTTCTTATAAGCCCACTTTCTGGAAGGCTGCGATGAGGCCCCCCTGGAGGCTTCTCTCAGCTGAACAACCTCAAGTCTCACAGCCTTTTCTCACAGGAGAGGTGTTCCATCCCTCCAAGCATTTTTTGTGGCCCACCTCTGGACCTGGTCCAACAGGTCCACATCTTTCCGGTGCTGAGGACTCAAGAGCTGGACGCAGTACTCCAGGTGGGGTCTTTCCAGAGTGGAGCAGACGGGGAAAATCACTTCTCTTGACCTGCTGGCCATGCTTCCTTTGATGCAGCCCAGGACAGTTGGCTTTCTGGGCTGTGAGCACACACTGTCAGGTTCTGTTTTTCATCCACCAGTACTCCCAAGTCCTTCTCCGCAGGGCTGCTCTCAATCCCTTCACCCGCCAGTCTGAATTGATACCGAGTGTTGCCCCACTTCAGGACCTTGTGCAGGACTGTACACCTGGCCTTGCTGAACCTCCTAAGGTTCACATGAGCCCACTTCTCCAGGTCCCTCTGGATGGCCTCTCGTACCTCAGGCATGTAAACCATACCATTCAGCTCAGTGTCATCTGCAAACTTGCTGAGAGTGCACTCAATCTCACTGTCTATGTCACTGATGAAGACACTGAACAGTACCAAGAAGCTGCATGGAGTTGCTAGAGATCCTACAAAACTCCATTTGTACCAGCCCAGCAAACCTGAACACCAGGACATTTTTACACAGTTTCATAATGCTCCAAGGCTAAACTCCTTGGCAATGTGGAGGGTCTCAGCCTGTCGATAAAGCATCTGTTTCAGCAGCTTCTAGAAGAAAGCTCCAGAAGAACATTCTTCCCTCATTGAGGCTGTGCTACCAAATCTACCCTAGGTCCTGGAGAACTGACACCTTCTTGTCTACTCTTGAAGAATAGAACTGATAGAGTCACACTGGAAAGGACAACCTTGAAGCAGCAACATGTTATATGTAGGCTAAACGGGTGATTTGCTGTTGCAAGACACTCCACAAAATAACCACAATCTACTTAATGCGAGTAAAATGGTTATAACCTGTACATCCCAGAAGTCAGCCACAGGCAGAGCTGACTCTTCTGATCTGAAGTGGATCACAGCTGCGACAACTCAAGATAATACAAGACACCTTGCTGATGAACATGCACAGAACACATCCAAAGGTAACTATCAACAACAGCTTTCTTAACAGCAAGCCTGCTTTTGATTATCACTCTATTTGCTAAAGTTTTCTCAAGTCTAGAATAGGAAAAAGGTCCTTTGCTCTTTCTTAGCAACAGAAAGTAAAAGAAATAAAATACATGAATCATTTAGGTCAGAAAGGACCTTTAAGACCATCAAGTCCAACCATTAACCTAATACTGCCAAGTCCACCACTGAATCATGTGCCTAAGCACCACAACTACACATCTTTTAAATACCTCCAGGGATGGTCACTCCACCACTTCCCTGGGCAGCCTGTTCCAATGCTTGACAACCCTTTTGGTGAAGAAAGATCTCCTAATATCCAATCCAAACCTCCCCTGGCACAACTTGATGCCACTTCCTCTTGTCCTATCTTCCATATATTGGCAGATGGCATTCTTGCATAGCTCCCAAACAGCACAGCAAGGCCATTTCTATTGGGACAAGTTCTTGCAAAGGTCTCTGAAAAGGGCTAAAATAAGGAATCGAGTCAGAAGGAAGGAAAGGGAGATGTAACAAAAAAAAAAAAGTCTGATCTAGTGTGTAACTGAAGGAGATCTCCGTGAAACCCACACTGATGTACACTCTAAAACACAGAGCTAAATAGAAAGGTAAGTATGGATCATTCGAGACAGCACTGCAGGAAACTTACTTAGGCACTTGAAGGTGCTTTCAAACATATGGCATATAACAGCTATCTATAACAGTTACCTTTCTTTACTTTACACATCCCTGTTGATAAAGACATGGCCCACTGCTGCAAGTGGAAACTGGTAACTTCTTTGAGTCTTTGAAATAAGCCATAAGAGAAGGCAATGCTCTATGTCAATGGAGCCACTGGTTGCCATAACTACCATCAAATACACAGCACATATCAATGCAAAAGCCCGTTAAATGAAATTCTTAACCTGGCTTTTTGCCTTTCAGGATATGCAACTCTTGATGGAGATATTATTCTCTATGTTCTGTAATGCAGCACTAAAACATCTGCTTCCCACATGATTAATTTAACAAATAAGTCAACACACAGTGAGGCGTAGCTGGAAACAGGACACGGGGGAACGAAATAGCCAAGGTGCAGAGGCTCTCTAGTATATCAGGTTATTGTCTGCAGACTTAAAGGGGAATCAGAACAAGGCAGCCACAGAAACAACAGTACTCATCAGTAACAGATCACTGAGCAGTTATAGTCTTATTATAACCACATGCCATATTGCTTTCTTCAAGCTTACTTTGTCTTATAGTGAAACTTGATCATTTATAAGATCATCTATCTACCAAGGAAAAAATACTCCAGTCAACTTCCCTCCGTCCAACTGCATGGGGTTTTTTTCCTTCAACAGATGAACTTGCCTGTTGAACTAGGAGCATATGTCTACTACAAATGCTTTAGAACTGAATATTCTGCCTTCTTCAAAACATTATTAATTATCTCTGATGGAGCTGCAAAACTGCACTTGCCCACAGCTAGATACCATATGGGAAACAACTATAAACTATCTTCACCTGATGGCATATCAAGGGCTCTTAAAATTCATTAAACCTTGCCACAGGTAGAGTTTTTAAAACTTTGACAAGCAGCTACATTCACAAACTTGGATATTTTCTAAAACCTAAATTACATTCAAATACCTCAAGCCAGCTGCAATTAACTTAATCATCAAACACACCCAAATCTGCACGGGAATCAAAAGGTTCAAGAATGCGATCATCGATTTTTCTAAAACAAATGGGAATTACACCTAAAGCAAATACCTATTATGCTGTATTCTGGCTTCCTTATATAAAGGCATCAGAAATAAAACATTAACACTCAGTTATCTCTAAAAAGTAAACTACAGATTTAATTAATAACACATTACACCCCAGACCAAACCATCTCTAGATTTACATTGGTCACTCTAAAGGAAATAAAAAGATACTCCAGATGGCAAACTGGAGAGATTTCCTTTACAGCTGATCAGTTAACTAAGACTTCATCACAAGTATTCCTTGAGATGCATCAAATCAAAAAACTCTGAACGTGGAGACCAGATAACAAGAACCAACACAGACAAAATACTGCTACTATAATATTCATCTAAACTATCTACACACAATTTTATCTGAGAAGGCAGATGGTAGATAAAGTTCATAAGAAGGCTCCACATTTGATTCCCTTGCTATTAATAGAAGCTGAGGCTGTGGTAGCCAAGGTTATATCGGGCTAGACACACTCCAGTTTCCTGAATCTGCCACGAAGGCCTCCTGACACTAACATGTAAAACATTACCTTTGAAATTGTGCGATTGATTTGTATACACAAAGTTAAATCAGTTTATCTAAACATGCTGCACTGAAGCAATTCAAACCAAACGGCAAAACTCTCTGTGTGTTTGCACACATTAATGTTTTTACATTGGTTTAAGCTTAACTTTGTCTTGCACAACAAACAAAGCTTCTGGTTCACTTAATTCCACTGGCTTAACATCAATTCTTTAGATAAGCAGGAGAGACCTCATGTTGAGTGCAAGCACCCCATATACTGTCATGTGGTGGCCTCCTGTACGTTCACGAGGACTGGAGAATCTACGGCTCAACTCAGCAGTGCTGTTCCTGAACAGATACTACAGAATTATTTATCTACAGTGATCAAACCTTCTGAAGGGACTTCACATCCAAGATAATTTACTCTTGAATTCTACTATTAAAAGTAGTAAGTAGGGTAAATATGACAGAGAAATGAGAATATTCATACTCCCTCAAGGTTTGCGTCTGTTTACACTGCAAATTTAACAGCACTTTTAATTTCTTCTTTATTAAGCCAGCTTTATTCAAGAAGAAAACTGTTTAAAATACGAAAAGACAACTGTGAACGCTATAAACTCTGGGGTGAGAGCAGTATCAGAAGTCATTTTAATATTTACCTAAAGTAGATCAATTTGTCTGTGCTCTATTAAAATCCTACCGCTAAGAGGAGCCCTAAATCTATCCCACACCGAGCACTGGAAGAAATGGCATTAAATTATATTCTTACTTCTCAAGATCATAGGGAACTGTTACTTCAGTGATACTGAGGAAAGCAGAATCACCAGAAGCTGAACAAGAACGGATAAAGAATCACTTCAGGAGTAGCCCCCAGAAGCCACCAAAGATCAATGAAAACAAAAGGATGCAAAAAATTCTTCCATTGGAGGGATTCTACCAGTAAGAAAAGATTCCACCAAGAAGGGAGAATGAAGAAATTACAAAAGCAGATAGTAAGAGAAACAAAGGTGGGGAAACAAAGGAAGAAACAAAGAATGAAGCCACCTTAAGACCCAAAGCAGGAGAACGGTGACTACAGACACAAAGAATCAGAGCCAAGACAACATTCAAGCAACAAAAAAGCAGAATTAGTGAAACCTCTAAGTAGAAAACCAAAAAGAAAAGGAATCTAAAGATGCAGAGACCGATGCAGAACTATACGCTGTATATGTTAAAAATGTGAAAAGACCCAAGGAAAATGTTTTAATATTTCTGTGTGTTGCTAGCATTTTCAGCTAGGTACAGCGTAACTGGATTTATTAGGATGAGATGAGACTGCTCTTATGAGAACATCCCATCTCACCAAGACTAAGACAATCAAGACAGAGACTGTGCTAGAAAGTCAGCCAGAAGAGAAGCCTCACTCAAGCACTCCAAACTGTCTTCTCAAGAACTCTTTAGCTCTCTGGTGAACGAACAAATGTACAGGAAGCTCCAAAAAGACATCCAGTTGTGAAACCTGAAGTTTACTGGCTAGGCGTCACCTCCACCCAACAACTGGTTGACTGATCTTTCTTTTTGCCATTGAGTACGAAGGTAACAAAGAAGGGTATAATGAGGTACCACATTCCTCCTCTTCCGACAAGGTGCTACAGTCTTGCCTCCAGTAGGTCTGCACACTCACAGAATGGGAAGGACACCTGACTTCCTCAAAAGTCTGCCCTGTTGTACCCATCCAAAAGTTACCGAATTCCTTGCTTTAAAGCTGAGAAAAGCAAAAACAGAAGGCAAGAGGATCTGCAGACTGGGAAAACACACAAAAATGGCTCCCTCTTGGTCTGTTCATTCCAGCATATTTGCTCACGTGAAGTCCAGCAAGTATTTGGACACACTTCGCGGCTAGCTGTGCTAGGCCAAGGCTATCGGAAGCCGACAGGTACTGCCTCCCATGCACTCCGCCTTATCAGCTGCCCTGAAGGCAAGCACTCGGTGCAAGGGCAATGAGATTTGCATAAGCGTCCTAAAAAAAGACACACACACATCAACAAAGAAGGCAGCCACCTCGTTGGACCCTCGCCGGGGCTGGCGGTCGGGAAGGCGGGGCTGACTCCCCCCGCTCAGCTCGGGCGCTGTTTCCACAGAGCCTCGTCCGACCCGCAGCCAGGGAGAGAGGCGGCCCAGACGGAATCAGGTGCCCCACTTCCTCACTCCCCTGGCGCGCAGGGAGGCACCGGGCAGACGCCGAGCTCCGGACACGCCTCTGCCACCCAGCGGGGAGGCCGCTTGGGCCGTCCCCACC
>NW_010202463.1:0-11679 GCF_000695765.1 Mesitornis unicolor
AGCTTTCCAGGTCCCTTCCAACTCCTGATGTCCCACCGACCCTGGGAGTTTTCCCTGCTGACCACCCCTCCCTCTTGCAGCACATTCCTAAATTATTAAAACAGTTTGAACTTGCACCCCTATAACCAGGGCTGTGGCCGCAAGTTGCAACCAATGACCTTAGTAATAAAAAAAAAATGGTTTCTTGAAAGAAATTCAGATGTTTGCTTCCTGCAACATCCCCCTCCTCCACCTTTAAGGGGTTTTATTTCAAAGCTGGAAGTTGCTAGGTGAAAAGCTGCAGGGAAGAGAAGGGAATAAAGTGAAATTAAGTCCCTGCCAGCAGAAATCTCCCCAGATCAATCACCCATGCTCCTTCCATTACATTTGAAAAGGAATTAATTCTATTTAGAGGAGAAAAAAATGAGAGGAAACAGTCAGCAAGAAACACCTTTGGGCAATTCCCGGGGGGAAGGAGAGAGACAACAGTGAGAAAGTGCGATTGTTCCTCGGAAAAAGGGCTTTTGAACAGTGAATTACTGGGGATTAGGGAAAGCTCTCAGGAGGGGATTAAGGTTTCGCTAAAAATCTCCCTTCTCTCTCTCTCCAAAGGCGCCTTCTCCTCCCAAGCCTGGGCCCACCAAAGGTGAGACCGCACCGGGTTGCTGGCCAGGGACCCACAGCCCCTGTGGCTTCGTGGCCCTGAAGTCGCTGGCCTTGCTTTTCTCCCCTATTTTAAGAAGGGAAGGGGGAAAAAGGGACCTCTCCATTGCTTTGTCCCAGCTCATGGCCACCAATTGTGATGTTTTTCTGCTCCCTGAGGAGCAACAAGGACCGGAGCATCAGTTTTAGGGCAATTTTGGGGGAAAATAACTCCTGTAAGGGCTGAGAGGCGCTCGGCCCCTTCCCCATTGCCCTGCTCAATGCAAATACAGCGAAGCCATGGTGAGGAGGGGAGCTCAAACCGACGAAAAAGTGGATGCTGCGATGGGAGAAAGGAGTTTTCCTGCCTTAAACGAGCAGAGACGCAGGGACTGCATGGGTTGTGAAGACTCAGCATCAGCCCAGAGATGGGAATCATCCTCATCCTTCTCCTCATCCAGCGCCGGAGAAACCCTTTGGTGCGCTCGCCATGGGCCAAAGCTTGTGCTGAAAAAGCAGAGCCTCATCTGAAGGAAATTAATTAAGTATCCATCTGAAGGAAATTAATTAAATATCCTAGTGAGAACTCCTACAAGAAGTGAATTATTGGGGTTTAACGCGCAGCCGCCTGCCCGCAGGAGCCCTCCACTGCATCCCAGCTCCTTGCTGCAGCCTCCCCAGTCTCAATCTTCCTCCTGCTCCCATGTCAGGAGCATGGGACAGCTCAGAAGCCGCCGTCAGCCACGTTGTGTCCTCACAGGTCCCTTGTGTTGTCGGTGGGGTTTGCGCCGCATCAGGGTGTGCAAAATCCCAATGGTGAGGAAGGAGCTGGAAGGGGCACGGCTGGGCAGAAAACAACGGGGTTTGGGACAAGTTGGGCTTTTGGATGAGGTGCAAACACGGGGCACAAACCACGTCAGAGGATGGGGTACAGCAGCACCCCCTTTCCTTCCAGCTGCCTCACTCCTGGTTACCCCACGCTCTGCCTGCAACTCCCACGAGCGCATTCTCTGCAGGGGCTTGCATGGGATAGAGAGAAACAGAGCTCAGCGCAGGCAAAGAGCATCCACCAACCCCAAGAGATCACCAAGGACCACGCCGGCCTTTCCAGCCCCGTTTTCAGCTGCAAAGACAAACAGCAGCGTTAGGAAAGAGCTCAACCCCGCCGGCGTAACCGGGAACTTCGTACCCGTGCGTACACAGCGCTGTGCAAACCCTTTGTAAGTCTGAGGTCACAGGAACAAACCCCTGTGTGCGCAGCCCCCAAGGGAAGAGATTCGAGCTCGGCTTTCCGAATCCCGGTCTTGTTGTGGTGTGGTGCTGCGTTTCCAACCCGCGCTCCTGTTTTCTCAAGCTGCTCCTCCTACGCTCCCCAGCAGCAGGGATCGATCGGTGCCGACGCAGGAGCAACCCAGGTGCCGCAGGTTTGACGGGTACACAAAGTCACGCTGCGATTCCTCCCGTTCCCTCACTGCCCAATCCTCCCCTACCAATAAAACCACTTTAAAAATAAACCCCAAATAAACCCCAAACCTGAATGCTAACGCTCAGCTAACAGCGCTGTGCTTGCTAGAGGAGAGCAATGGGTAAAATTCAATGTACAGAGCTGCACCCTTGGGCATCAGCACCCTCAGGGGGCAGCTCCCACTGCCTTCTTCTATACCATGGATCCAGATGAAGCAGAAATAACCACAGAGCTCTTGGTTTACCCTACAAATACCTGAGAATCCCTAATTCAAAGGACGTTTCCAAACGTTTCCTCAAGCGTCCCATAGGTTTCCCGTCACGAGCCCGGGGAGGCCGCACGACTGCGAGAGGGAAAGCAGAGGGGACAAGGGATTAATGGCAATTAGAGAAGGGAACTCAATCAAGGGAGGCAATCAAGGACGATACCGTGGAGTGCAGGGAGACAGATGGTTGTGCGCATTTATTTTTCCTTTGATAAAAATGGTATGCAAATTACACAGCCATGGAGGCTCCTGGGAAAATATCACCCTGCTGGTCCTCGGGGAGTTTCTTGGGAAGAGTCGTAACATTCAAACACACCAAAACGGGGGGGGCGCGGGAGGGGAATGGAGGATGGATCTAAACCGGGAAGAACACCAACTTCAACGTTTTCCAGCGAAGCGAAAAGATCCTTAACTTGCTTTTTTTTTTCTTCCCAATTTCCTTTTTTCTTTGCTTGGTGTTTTTACATTTTTAGAGAGGAGCCCAGCGAGCACAGGAGTCAACCAGCCCCTACACCACCGCGCGAGAACTCGACTGCTCGGGCGCAAACGCCCCTTTCCAACACCTTCTCCTGCATCAGCACCTTCAACTCAGGTTCAAGAGCAGCGAGCCTGACCCCTGGAGCCATCCAAGCGCCTTTATCCCACCCTAAAATCATACAGAGGCCATACTTAAACGTTCTCATAAGCATTAACCCTCTACCAGGGCGTCAGGGGCGCCTGCGTGCAAGGGACGCGGGCTGAGCTCATCCGATGGGACGTGAAGATAAAGGACATCAGCAATTTCCAGGGCATTTCAATGTTTTCCTTTTGATCCATTCCCAAGGAGATGCCGGGGGGAGGAGAGGGGGGAAAATAACCAAAACCCAAACTTGGCTCAAGTTTTAAATATTTGCCTGAAAGGAGGGGCCGGGGTGGGGGGGAGGGCGTCATGTACAGTTAAAATCAAGCTACTCAAAACACAATCATTCAGGTAAGTAACTAGAAGTATCGCCTCTACCATCTAGAGAGAGAGAGAAGAGTGTCTGAGACAGAGGGCATATTTAGGAAAAAATACACATCTGAAGTCTCTGTGGCCACGATGAGAACTGGAATCCACATACAAGCCAGTTAAAGAGCATTTCAACATGAAATCTTAACTTAGTAGGAAGGTCAGGGGTTAAGCTGTATCTTTTTTGTTTTAAATACATGGACAGCTGTCAGATATGAAAATGATCCCCCTGTGCATGTGTATGGATGCATGTGCTGACGTCTGCGGGGCAGCGTTTAGGAGTTTAGGAAGGCTGGGAGCCCAGCAGTCTCTCAATAGCTGCATTGATATCCCCACCGGTGGCAATAAGCGCCTGGAGGTTGGCCTCACGGTTTATGAAGCCCATGGCGTTCAGCTGCTCCAGCTGCTGTTGGAATCGCACTTCAGGGCTCTGCGCCTGCAGAGGGAAAGGACAAACACCTCAGAGTTGGACACCGCAGCGGGCAGGGCCAGCGGCGACGGCCGAGCAGGGATCCTGAGGAGCTTTGGGTGCACTGAAATACACCCAAGCTCCCCAGACTGCCACAGACGCCGCACGTGGTTTGTCCAAGTTCTGTACATCTGAGGAGGATCCCTGGTGCTTTTACACACACAATCACCAAATCGCTAAGCTTTTGCTTTCCTAACTTTCCTTCTGCATAACCAAACAAGATCCCTGCACTCATGTTGGCTTCCAAAGGTTACTACACCCCAAGGAAATAGCCAGGCCCGGACACCAACCTTAGCAGAGAGCACCATACCCAAGAGAAACCAGTTAGGGACCACATCCCTAGACTGGGATGGGACTGGGAGAAGCTCAAGCTCACTGTGGAGATGTCTCCCTCCCACCAGAAGCGTATCAGGATGCAGCTGCCCATTACATACTTGAGAGCTTCCTCCGGCCAGCAGCTGGATCATCTGCTGCATGAGCTGCTGTTGGGGGTTACCACCCCCAGCTGGAGAGGCACTGGCCGGCGTCGAAGCGGAGGGAACGGGGTTCTCCGGGATTGTGCTTCCTCCTGTGGAGGACGGGGGCATTCGAGGCATGCCGAAGGAGCCGAGGCTGCAGAGGAAGGCAGGGTGTGCTCAGAGGCAAGCTGGCACTTTGGGATGTCCCCGGCCAGGCCGGCCCTCGCTGACGCCCACGTTACAGGACAGCGTTGTTAATTAAACCGTGTCGTGCTCGCGTGCGGTGCTGGGAGTAAGAAATCCTCAGGTCTGCCCCAACGCACCCACCCGACGCGGTGGCTGTGGGTCTCCCACCCAAGCCGGCAGCTGTGGGTCTTGTACCGTTCCCCAGAGACACAGTTCTCAAATACAGCAAACAAAAACCGGGGGAGGGATCAAGCCGTTTGCAAACCTTGTTTCCAAAAACAAAGCGTCAAGGACTTTCCCCGTGAAGTACAAACAAGCAGAAAGTGCTAATCAGGCTGGAGCTCAGAGAGCCCTGCAGGCACACACACACACACACACACACGCACACACAGAGGCAGAAATCCCCATGACAGTGCCCTAAGCAGATCTCCTCGATGAATCAACAGCTCTCCTGCCTGCTGGTACCAGGCAAGTCAGCTCTGCCTGCAGAAACCCGCTCCGAAACGCTTCTTACCTTGGCACTAGTCCTGGGGCCTCCGTTTGCAGCGTCTGGAGTCCCTGCTGAATCTGGAGGAGCGCCTGCATGGCGCGGGGGTTGGTGAGAATGGAGAGGGAGTCTGGGTTCTGCATCTGGGAACAAAGGCAGAGAGACACAGCGGTACCAAACAGCGAGAGAGCCACCAGCTTGAAATGTGCACGACAACCAGCACGGAGCCGAGCCTCTCGTCTCGCAGCCGGAGCCAACCCGTGAGTCTGGGTCCTCCTTCAAGTCTCCAGACTGCAGGGCTCATCTACAGAGACACTCAAGAGAGTTTAGATCACATTTCCTAAATGAACTGGGTGAATCAGATTAGAACTGGGGGCACACACCTGCAGAATTACAGTGATTTTATTTGATTTACCTGAGTGAGCCAGCTGCTCTAGCACAATTAGCTGGTTTAATTGTTGTAAAGTCATGACAGTGAGACACTGTCCACACCGGGGTTTCATGTAGTTTAACCAGTCTAATTTGAAGTCTACCTTTAGGTAATTTAAATTACCTTCTCTAACGAGCTTTCCCTTTCTCTCTCCCCTGTGCAACCCCCTTTCTTTCGCAGCCCAAACCACCCAAGCCCCCACGCTTCCTAGTCTGCAGCCGAGGTAACTCCCTTCCTAGAGGACAGAAAAGCCCTGGAGCTGAGAGCAGCACAGGGCCAGACAGGGGCCTTTACCTGCTGCAGGAAGACAGGGAGCTGAAGGCGGAGCTGTTCTTGAAGCTGTGGATTCCCAGCAAAGAGGGGGACATTTACCATGATCTAGCAAGAGACAGCACACGTAGGTAGGGTCAGAGGGTTGCTGCCACTGGCTGTTAAACCCTACGTAACAAGTCAGTCATACCCCTGGCTCCCTCCCCTGCTCACAGGGACTGAAACAGGACAGCTCAGTGCCTGGCAGCAGCGTTGAACAGGAGCCATGGGCAACGAGAAGGGCCATTCCCCTGTCCTTTTGAGAGCCACCTTCTTTAGTGAGGGGCTCTGCTAAGACACGGGGTTCAGTGCTGTGACTGCCTTCAGGCTAAGGAGATGCACAACAAAACTGTCTATATTCACACAGCTCTCTGGTTTCTGCAGGAGGAACCATTCCAACTGCAGACACAGACTGGGCTCACAAGCGCTGTGCTCACGGTACACGACAACAGAACTGCACCACTTTTACCTGTGCTGCAAAGTCCGGGTTCTGGGCAAGGGTTTGCATCATGCTCCGCATATAAGGAGCGGAGATCATGTTCTGCATCAGCTGAGGGTTTTCAGAAATCTGCTGCAGGAGCCCTTGCATCTCTGGGCTGTTAAACATGCCTGCAAAGGGGGAGGGAAAGGAAGACAAAGGAAAACCACTTACGAGCCTGAGCACGGCAGCAGCGCCTGAAGTACAACATGAAACAGAAAGCAACGCCTTTACTTCATCCCCTGGCCAGCAGTGAAGGGGGCTGTGGACTTTGCTGCCGCTCTCCCATGCTCTTGAGAGATGCAGGGACATGAGAGTTCCCAAAGTAACCCTCGGACAGGCACGCAAGAAATAAACCCATTTGTGCTTGCCGCTGGGCTGGTGCTAGAGAGCACCCATGGACAGGCACTCAAATGCCACTGGAAACCACCCCCCAAAGCAGCTTGGGTGACCTCTTCAGTCAGCAGCACCCTCTGGGTCCTCTCTGGGTTACGTACCAGCCCCAATGCTAGCAGCGCTCAGCCCGAAGGGGTTGGATACGGTCGGTGTGCTTTGGGTGGTGGAGGAGCCAGTGCTCCCTTCGCTGCTGGGCGCCTGGCTCTGGGACGCAGGGGGCGTGGGGCTCCAGGGGTTCGGTAACGGCTCTCGGTTCTCCGTTCGCAAAGGCTGAGAGCTCGAGTTATCCGAATTCCCCGTCAAGGAAGAGAAAGGGTTGTTGCCAAACTAGGTGGAAAAGAAAAGAAAAGAGAAAA
The DNA here is from genome assembly GCF_000695765.1 of Mesitornis unicolor. Lineage (NCBI taxonomy): Eukaryota > Metazoa > Chordata > Aves > Mesitornithiformes > Mesitornithidae > Mesitornis > Mesitornis unicolor. The sequence goes on from NW_010202463.1 coordinate 6,909, forward strand.
CAGCCGTCATCAGTCAGCCCCGGCAAAGAATGTCGGACAAACCCTATCGCTGCACAACTGGGGAAAAACCACCGGTATTCATCTCGGTCCAGGGTTTGCTGCACGCACACGGTAATTTGCCTCCTGAGAACTCCGTCATCCACAACACACCTCGCTCAGAACAGGGCCAGGCTCAAGCAGCGGCCACAGCCCTAGATTTGGCTCCCAAAAAACGCAGGCCTTCAAAACATCCACATAAAACCAGCACCCGGACATACCAGTAGGTAATGCTAGACTGGAGCGTGTCTGCACGGCCTTCCACAGCCAGACCCGCGCTCGCTCCTCCCGCGCTCCACGCCAGCTGGAGCTCGGCCAGCTCCAATCCAGAGGCGTCAGGGCTTCAGCTCACACAGTAAAGCCCCGCGGAGAGCGGAGGGCCGCGCTAACGAAGCCACGGGGCCGCCCCATCGGCACCGGCTGGCACCCGGGCTGCTCGGAGAGCAGAGGAACGGGGGCAGGACCCTGCTGGGATACACCAAGCCATGCAATGAAAGCAGACGACCGGCGCTGCGTGGTCTCCTCCTGCCAGCGGCTGCGTTCATCATCTGCAGCAGGAGGGGATGAACGGCCACGCTTTGGGAAGGCGGCTCCGTTGGCATAGGGGGGGAGTGAGGGAAAGACCCCTTTGGCATGCCCAGCACACTGCACCCTGCTCACGGGAACGCAGCCGATACCTGCTCCCTGGCTGCGCTAAACATGGGCTCCTGGATGTCCGTGTACATTCGGCGCAGGGCGTTGTATCCTCCTGGAATGCTCTCGAGGTTACTCAAAGCACGGTCCTGGTTCCTCATCATCTCCTGCATCATGGCAGGGTTACGAGCCAACTCCATCGTCTGGGAGAAGGAGGAAAACGTGGAAAGCTCAGGTCCATACACATGGTGGGAGAACGGAGTAGATCGAGGGCCTGGTTAGCAGCACGGTGGTACTGTACCGATCTACCAGGCAAGCACTGAAAGAGTTAAAGCTCAGCTCCCAGAAGAAAGAGTATAATTAAACCCGTCTCACAGCCAGAGAGCAGAGAGATCATTTATCCAAGCACAGAGAGCCCAGGGATCCTGGCTCCTCCCACCCTTGCTCAGCTCTCTTCCTCCTCAACCTCAATTCAGCTGGATGACATTGTTTTGTTTCTAAGCAGTATCAGGACATCCAAACATTTAACACTCATATGTTCCTACTCAAAGTAGATGGGCTGCATTCAAAAAACGGCAAGGTGGAAGAGATTAGATCCTTCCCGTTTCAAGAAAAACCAAGAAATTCACCCTCTGCAGCCTTCTGATGGGTCTCCTCTGCACAAGGAGCATCCGGATCTCACTTGAGGAGCTGCTCCAGTACAGATCATTCACAGTTTAGTCCTGAAGCTCTGGAATTTCATGTATGGCCGACACAGTTGAAATAAAGCTAACCGAGAAGCAGAAGGAGACAAGGCTCATTCGGCAACAACCCACAAAGACCTCCTGACAAGTCCTCCTGTGGGAGCAGCTGAGTCCTGACAGGGGCTGTTTAACACTCACGCTCTCACCCATCCCTCACAGGGAACCTTTGGTCTCCCAAAACCAATCCTCAAGGCCATGGGCCCTCTCTGGTCTGGGATTGTAAAGAAAATGGAGACTTCTAGGATCCTGGCCTATCACTGGGTGCTTCCCACTGGTACAGGCAGTAAAATATTGACTGTACAGCTCTGTAGGTTGTAATTCATCTACCAAGAGAAACAAAAAGCTTTTGCAGTAGCTTTGCTTTTACTCCCATTCCCAAATCAGAACAAAGGAGCCTTTTACACAGCACGTCAGGATGATCCCAGCATCCCTTTTTTTGCCCAGCACATGATGGAGTCAATAGCCCTGAAAAGGGAGGTAAGAGTTGCAAGCGTGTGGGTTGAGCAATCAGTATTCACATAACTCAAGACCACCATCTGTTTGTGGGGAGCTTACAGCAGGAAGGAAGAGGAAGAGAGCTCGAAAAATCACCGATCTGGCATTCGCAGACTCATTTTGGAGAGCAGACACCGAAGCTGGTCCACAAAGATGCTCCTGAACACGCTCTAAACAGGCCCTGCCCCGCTGACTCACCTGCCTCATGAGCTCCGGGTTATTCAGCATGTGGCTTATCTCTGGATTTCGCTCCATGAGCTGCTGCATCTGGGGATTGGCCATGATCATCTGCCTCATGAGGTCAGGGTTGGACATCATGTTCTGCACCAAAGGGTTCTCCATGATCTGAGAAAGCATCTCCGGGTTGGACATCAGCTGCCGCTGCATCTGCTGCTGGAGCTCCATGAAGTTGGCAGAGCCCATCCCAAGGTTGCCCAGCCCAGTGATGCCACCGAAGCCAGCTGGAGGGGGAACAACACACGGGGAGAGAGGCGTGAGTCAGTAACTGTCGGCAGCTGCAAAAAGAGGACAAGCACATCAGCTGAACGGCCCCTGCGCCAGTCCAGGGGTACCCCATAATCCTACAGCAGCCGGCTCTGAGGCAGGACACCCTCTAGACATGCTTCACTAAGGACTCTGGCATTACCCTGAGCAGGGAAACTGAGGCACGCCAGTGGAAATGACTCATGCAAAGCCTCCAGCAAGCAGAGACAACAACAACAGGGGTCAAAAACCCCATTTCCCAGGAAATTCTTCTTGCATGTCATGCTCTCAGAGCTGTCGCTTACACAGGATGGTTGCAGCACTGTTGGGGCCTCCGTCTCCAGCACCTCCCATGGTCCCCGACCCGCTGCTCCGTCTGCTGCCGTTCCCTGCGTCAGAAGCGGCGCTGCCGGATGTGGAAGGCTGAGATGGGGCAGCGGGAGAAGAAGGGGTTGCAGTGGGGGCAGAAGCAGCATTGGGGGCAGAAGCAGCAGATGTTGAATCTTGGACCCTGCAAAGAAACAACCAAAAAAAAAGTCGTTAAACTCTTGAGATTTGGGGAAAAGGAGCAGAATCCTCCGTGGGGGCACAGGAGGGTGCAGCCCACACTGACCAAGCGTCCCTTTGAGCCTCTTGTCCCCACAGCAGCCAGTCCTGGTGGCTTCCACTCCCGCCTGCAGGGATGCACAGCTGTGCTCCCAGATGCCTCCCATCTGCTGGAATCTGCCTCCCATCCCAATGCATAACAGCCCCCGACATTTTATCCTGGCCCACACAAAGCGGCTGGACTGGTCTTACCCTGAGCTGTATCGAGCTCTTCCTTGAATCTCACTGAACTCTTTACCTCAGCCATATCCTTGAGCAATGAGTTTGCTCCAAACAGGAAAATCCTCCTGCTGCTCCCACAGAAACCACAGCAGGGGTAAACAAGAATCTGCCTTGCTGCAAATCCTCCCATGCACTGAATATGCCTATCAGTGCTCCTGGGGGCAAAAATAAGTACCAGCATTACTGTAGAGATAGGGAAACTGAGGCATGAAGCAGCTAGCATCCATCCTGTGAAGCTACAGAACGTAGAATGTACAAAATTCACCTGAATCACCTCCAATAAGAAACGCTGCTGCGTCACTGACAGGTAAATAAGAACGATTTCTTGAGCATGTTTTTTTCCAAACCAAGAATGATTCCCCTCCCTAAGTCCCTTTTCCTTTATAACTCTCATTCCAGGACTCTAAAAAAATCAAACCTGAAGGTCCCTGTCCACTTTTCTGAGTGCTGCTGAAAAGAGAGTGGGGAAACGATGCAAATAGGAAGCTGAAGAAAAAAGGAAGGAGGAAGCTGGAGAAAGGTCACTTGGTTTCTCAGCACAGGAAGAGGCTGTAATGTCTTCAGTAAGCACTTATCTATGGTTATTAGAGAGGAAAAAAAAGAGCAAGCCAGGCCAGCGCTGTCATTTACCCTTTGAAATGGCTCACAAGGACTGCAGTTTGCTGTGGTAAACAGCATCAGCCCGTCTGGCTACCTGGAGATGCAGAACCCAGACAGAGGCCTCCTGCAGAAGCTGACAATACACACGCTTGGCTTTTATTTTGGGGAAAAAAGAGCACTAATCTTGCCTAAGCCAGTACAGCAGCTCTCCCGAGGGACGGCGGAGCTGCACAAAGAGATGCAGCCCCGCTGGTTCACCAGGAGCCCGAGCAGCCGCCAGCAGGGAGCCCGAGGAATGGTTTCAATGGGGGTTTGAGACCGACAAGATGTGGTGCTGAAGTACAGCAACAGCTCCTGAGAGCCTTCTGCACCCACTGCTCCACTGGGCAGTGCTGGAAAGAGCCCTGTCCTGCAGGACCCTGCAGCCAAATCCTTCTCAGGCTGAGCTGCACAGGATGGACACAAGCTCCCGCAGTGGGAACAGCCATGGGGGGTGCCTGTGGTGCTGTACTTGAGCTCACAACCACACATGGTTCACCAGGAGCTCGAGCACCCGCCAGCAGGGAGCCCAAGGAATGGTTTCAATGGGGGTTTGAGACTGACAAGATGTGGTGCTGAAGTGCAGCAACAGCTCCTGAGATCCTTCTGCACCCACCGCTTCACTGGGTACCGCTGGGAAGAGCCCTGTCCTGCAGGATCCTGCAGCCAACACCTTCTCAGGCTGAGCTGCACAGGATGGACACCAACTCCCACACTGGGAGCAGCCATGGGGGGTGCCTGTGGTGCTGTACTTGAGCTCACAACCACACATGGTTCACCAGGAGCCCGAGCAGCCGCCAGCAGGGAGCCCAAGGAATGGTTTCAATGGGGGTTTGAGACCAACAAGAGGTGGTGCTGAAGTGCAGCAATGGCTCCTGAGAGTCTTCTGCACCCACTGCTCCACTGGGCAGTGC
>NW_010202464.1:0-10373 GCF_000695765.1 Mesitornis unicolor
CTGCAGAGCCTTCTTACCCTCAGACAGATCAGCACTCTCTCTCAACTTAGTGTCATCTACAAACTTGTTGTGGGAGCACTCAATCCCCTCATCCAGTTCATTGATAAAGTTGTTAAATGAGACTGGTCCCAAAACTGAGCCCTGATGTACACCACTTGTGACTGGTCGCCAACCAGATTTAGCTCCATTCACCACAACTCTGTGCTCGACCATTCAGCCAGTTTTTAACCCAGCAAAGTGTATGCCCTAGTAATATAATTTCTGCAGTTTTCTCTGAGTAATGTTATACAGGTACGTAGCTTTGGAATAAGATGTTAATCATCATCAGATAGATTTAGAATTACATAATTGCTTTTATTCTAATACTGTGATTTTCAGACAACTATGACCCTGTTAAACTTTCATCTTCAGGAACAAAATGCTTCCAACCATCCTCTCAGCTTTCAGCACATTTTTGAGAAAAGTTGTTGAGCCATATTTATCTGCTAGGAGATTAAAGGAAATGCTTTTTTCTGTGGAGGAAAGATAAATTCCTGTAACTCTTATTTGGAGAGTGTGATAGGTTAAAGGTGAAACTTATAAGTGGAATATCTGCCAAGAACTTGCTTACTCTTATGACAAAAGTATCTTAATGTGTTATGTCAGTAACATAACATTTACCATAACTTTATGTGTAGGAATTAACCACTTTCAGTGAAATGGTGTGGTGTAAGTAACACTTGCATGAGGTGTGTTCAAAGTGCGTGTTTATATATAATTTTTTGAAAAGAAAGTGTTGGTCATGTTTGGGTGCAAAGAATGTGCAGAACAATTTTAGACACTGATTTTTTCAGGCACTGTCATAAAGTGATAGAATCACAGAATTACTTCGATTGGAAGAGATCTTTAAAGGTCACCTAGTCCAATCTCCCTGCAATAAGCAGAGACTTGTTCAACTAGATCAGGTTGCTCAGTGCTCTCTCCAACCTGACCATGAATGTTTCCAGGAATGGGGAACCTACCACCTCTCTGAGCAACCTGTTACAGTGTTTCGTTACCCTCATAGTAAAAAATTTATTCCTTGAATCCAATCTGAATCTGTCCTCTTTTAGTTTAAAGCAATTTTCTTTGTTCTATCACAACAGGCCATGAAAAAGTTTGTCCCATCTTTCTTATAAACCCCCTTCAGGTACTGGAAGGTCGTTATAATGTCCCCTTGGAGTCTTCTTTTTTCCATGCTGAGCAACCCCAGCTCCCTCAGTCTTTTGTTTTAGGAGAGGAGCTCCATCCCTCTGATAATTTTTGTGGCCCTCCTCTGGATCCGCTCTAACAGGTCCCTGTCTTTCCTGAGCTGTGGACTTCGGAGCTGGATGCAGTGTTTCAGGTGAGGTCTCACCAGAGCAGAGTAGAGGGGCAGAATTACTTTTCTCGATCTGCTGGCTGTGATTCTTTTCATACAGTCCAGGATGCTGTTGGTCTTCTGGGCTGCAAATGCACATTGCCAGCTAATGTCCACCCTTTCATCCATCAGTACCCGAAGTCCTTCTCCTCAGTGCTGCTTTCAATCACTTCCTCCCCCAGCCTGTATTGATGCTGGGGTTTGCCTGACCCATGTGCAAGACCTTGCAATTGGCTTTGCTGAACCTCATGAGTTTCATATGGGCTGACTTCTTGAGCTTGTCCAGGTCCCTCTGGATGACATTCTATCCCTCAGGTGTGTCAACTGCACCACTCAGCTTCGTATCATCTGAAAGCTTACTGAGGGTGCACTGAATATCACTGTCTGTGTCTCTGATGAAGTTATTAAATGGTACATGTCCTAATATGGACCACTATGGGACACCACTGTCCACTGACCTCCATCCAGACATTGAGCCATTGACCAGAACTCTCTGGATGCTCATCCTTCTCCTTGTCCCTTGTCAACAGCTCGTCAGTCTTCACCTTAGGGATGTTTATAGGCATATAAGTCATTAGAATAAATACTACTAACCAAAAAATGAGGAAAAAAAATCTTGCTTCAAGTCTAGAACAATTTAGGGATGAAATTTGAAATTCATAAAATTGAAACAAGCTGGCATCATGCTGAACATGATTTATGCCTGCTTATACTATTTGCAAACTCACATTCAGCATTGCATTAGAAACAGCAAGGCATTTACCTCTACCAGCTAGAGCCTTGTTTCTGAGCTGGCAGAATTCTAAGAAGTAGAAGTCATACGTAAAACTAATTAGTTGGATTTAAGGGACAAAATATCTATAGAAGTAAGGCTTGGCATTCTAGATTGATTAACTGGTTTTATGCCCATTCATATGTACTCTTGCCATTCTAATATTTGTTTTAGCATGGGATTTTGTGTAATTTACTAAAATGTCTAAGGCAGAAATGAGATCTTTCTGCAGGCCTGGTATCTTAAGTATAGACTTGGTGAGAAAAGGAGGGAAGGTGCTAAACTCTGCTTAACTCAGAGTTTTCTTCGTAATTATGTTACTTACTAAATATCTTAGCTGACAAAAATCCACTCAACTTCACTGCCATCTGTAGTCATAAAAAAGTCAGTGGAGCCAAATGTAGCAGTCAGATGTCGGAAATAATTTGCTCCATTTCCATATTTTCCTATTCAATCATCGTATGTCAGCAGAAGAAAGTGAGTTTGGTTTTGTCTTAGTGGGAACATGAAAAAAAAATGGATTGTTTTGTTTACACAGTATTCTCAAAGAAAGATTGCAGGGAACAAAATATCAGAAGCTAGTAAGAAGAGTGGTTGCAATATAACATAAACCTTTTTTTCATCTTGGCAGGAGCATAATTCTTAATGGAAATCAAACAGTCCCATATGAGTTGCTGCTGACTTGCTAAGTTATTCCATTTTAGATCAGGGACTGACAAACCTTTCTTGCTTTTTGACTTTGACAGGTTAAGCAACTTCAGAATTTTTGATCATTTGTTTACAAGATATAAGCTGAAAAGATTGTGGGGGTTTTTTCATGTCTTATTTGAAACCATGGTCAGCAACTGTAAAATGTATAATAAATAGGACATAATTGTATTCTCTAGTGAATGGGGCTCCTAGCTGACGAGATAGGGAGCTTGTAACCACCTTGATAAGTCATCTTTAACCATGTTAATTATTAGAGGGAATGTTGTGCCCATACAGACAGGAGACACAGCAGTCCTAATGCTAAGAGATCTTCAGCGTAAGAAATGAACTTTCTGTCTTTTTATATGTCAAGATTCTGAAAGTTATTAAAATTAAACTTTGATCCAGATAGAACAAAAGCCATAAAACTATGAATTTAGATTTAACAAAAAAGAGACATATATATGCACACAAAATAATGGAAAAATTTAAGTGTTTTTTCTTGAATGAGCAGCTTTAGTGTCTCTTCTCCCTGAAAACTGGAGATTACTTTAATCTGTCTACATTCTTCATTCATAAATTTCAAACAGCAGCAAAGACAAGATGGTCCTTTGCTTTGGCCACTTATCTAGCAGAGTACTTACAGCACAGGGAAATGTATTCAAGACTGTTTTCATTTTAAATATTGTACTTTAGTAGGATGAGCTTCTTTTCAAAGACTCTTCCAGAGATCATATCTGCAGGACAGGTCCTCAAGAGTGATCAAGAAACCTATGTAGCTTGGGCTGTCATAGTTTTCTATCAAGCAGCAAGGTAACCAGTGAAATCCAAAGATCAGAGACAGTGATAAAAAGAGAATTAGTGAGAAAGTTTTACTGTATGGAAGGGGGGAAAATGGATGAAATAATCAACACGAGCCAAAAAAAATCTTGAAATCTGCCTAGAAATATGACTGATAGACATTCCTGACATTAATTAAAAGCTGTGACTCTGTGGTAACAGGCTTTATAAAGACTTTTGTAAAATTCAGCCCTACTACAAAAGGACTTGACTACGTTTAACTAGAAATACTGGAGCTGCTCTCATGCAATAGGTTTAATTAATTTACAACAGGAAGGAGATGGAAAACCAAGGTGGGCTATCAGATCTCTGAAGACTGGTGACATGCTCTAGTGGAGTAGTTATATGCAGATCTTTTTGCAGCCCATTCTTTGTTCCCTGTGCATGGTCTCAAACATGGGGAACATGAGCACAAACACGAGCACACACATGCAGACGTCCCTGTCTCATGAACATTCAGCAAATCTCTCTCTCTCGCTGTATGTATATATTTATGAATGTATATACATACATTTGTATTTTGTACACACACACACACACACACACACATATATGTTTACCACTTGTTTTACAAGAAAAACAAACATTTAACTAGCAACTTCAAAGTACGAACCTGAGTTTAGGGAGAAGTGGGCTCTTAGACTCACTTTCATTTTTGGTAATATTTCAAAAGTGAAATTAACTCCTGTTAAAGAAAAGAAGGTTGTGACACTGTCTTCTTGCTGTTAAGTAGCTTTCTTTCTCTTCCCACACAGTTTTTTGGGGAAAACATATATTTTTAATGATGGACCTGAGCACAGTTCAGAATAAATGAGGAAAAACTTTTTTACTGTGAGGGTGACAGAGCACTGGAACAGGCTGCCCAGAGAGGTTGTGGAGTCTCCTTCTCTGGAGACATTCAAAACCAACCTGGACGCATTCCTGTGTGACCTAGTTTAGGTGATCCTGCTCTGGCAGGGAGGTTGGACTAGATGATCTTTTGAGGTCCCTTCCAACTCCTGAGATTCTGTGATTCTGTGATTCTGCGATAACTGGGCTGTAGATTGGGACACTGGAGAAGTCCTGGTGTACTGAAATCTAGGGGCTTGTTTTGTATCCTCAGAATAACAGTAAACCTGCTTATGCCTCTAGCTGCTTTCAGGTTGTCAGCTCACTCAGCTGCTTGCTCTTGGTTTCTGAGTGACTGCAATGATGAACTGCAGTAGTTGGATGCTGTCACAAAGCAAAGTATTTGTTTACAAAGTCTTGATCATAGCTTGCATCAAAACAGTAAGTGAAGATATATTTAATATACTGCCATAGCCAGAAGAGGAGCAATTCTTCTGTGCCAGAAAAGGGCAGTGGTGAGGTAGGTAGCTTCAAAACACACTGGTATGTCTGTGTGGGAGTTTGGCTGGGAAATACTGATGAGTCAGAAGATCTGTGGGAAGAATTAGGGCAGCTAAAGGTTTACTCACATAGCTTTCCTGCTTCCCTGGAAATCTGCTGCCGCTTGATAAAGACTGCAATCCTGGGTGACACAGGGCCTCCATGCAGCATCTGAGGCTTGGAGGAGAAAGTCTTTATTTGTGTGTTGATTCCTCACCCACTCCTTGTACAAGACTGACAGACCCTCCTGAGTTGATACCATGTTTGGCTCTACCACTTGGCTGCCAGTCTATTGTATGTGGCTGGAGCTGCAGGCTGTGCTCTTCCAGCCTGTCTTACGGTAAATGTTGGGCAACTGAAGAGCCTTTTGAACTCCGGAACTCAGTCTCTGACTCTCATTTCAACTGCTGAACACTGTATCTGGCAGAACAAGTAGTGAAGCCAGCCCAAGTGTAAGGAAGCAGCTAGACAGGTTTCAGTGCAGTGCTTGTGACTATCTGATGTTTTTCAGCTAATTAAAAAATTCCTCTGGGTTGAATGAAAGAACTGTGACCTGGCTACAGCTGCAGTATGTATCTCTGCTTTGAGACTGACAGATGCCTCCCTGGTATGACAGAACTGGCCTTACAGACTGCTGATGGTGCTTCTTGGACCATAGTGTGAGAAGCATTGTTCTAGCTCACCAGTCAGTAGTCTTCATTGTAATTGTGTTTTTCTCTTGTGTCTGTACAACTACAGCTGGCATCTGGGAGCTCTATGTACCATCTCCTGGTCCCTCATATCAGTCTGTGAAACTAGTGAGAATTTTATTTAGCTTTCATTAAAATAATTATTGTAGTGCATGACAATATTTCTTCTGCATGTTGTTATTTTTTAAAATAACATATGAATGATAGCTACATTTCAAAAATAATTTATTTTTCCTGTGCTCAAAGCTAAACTTAACAAATGTTAGGCCAAAAACATCTCTGACAGTTAAAAAAACCCGACTATCTACTTCCCTCTGCATACCTCTGGATAGTAGTTCCATGTTGGCTTTTTTCAGTCTGTGTCTTTACATGGGAAGAACTGGCTTATGCTTAAAGGGCTGGATTGAGAATCAGAATTTAGATTTCATATTCAGCCTCATACTTGCCTCGCAATCTTGAGCAAGTTGCGCAGTAAGTTGCAGAAACACCACGTGCAGAAGTGCTGAATTTTTAAGTATTGTGTTCCCATTGGAGTGAATTTCTGAAGCTCTCTGTAAAATAATGCCAAGTACATTAGGCATCCTCTAATAGATTTCAAAATAACATGGTAAGCAAAACCAGTGCCATTGGCATATTTCTGCCTGGAGACAGCCAACAAAAAAAATGAAGAGCAAAGGAGTGATACGTACCTTCATTTAGTGCATATCAAGAACCTAAAATCCTTTCCATGAGCAACCTTTGTTTCAAAAGCACATAGGTAATGAAAAGAGGGAACATGCTCTTGTCTATTATATGATAGTCTTGTATTACAGAGCTGAGGAAATAAGTTATTCGTCAGATAAGGGATTTAAAGCCTCTTTAGAGAGTGCCATAGCCATGTATACTGTCCACATCACTCCTGAAGATGTGCAGCAGTATTCAAGGTGCAAAAGAGGGAATTTTTGTGAAGGGGGAGTGAACTTTCAGTGTTCAATGAATTTTATGTGTTTGTCTCATGTTGCTGTTTCACAATCAATTTTTTATTACTTTTAAAAGCTGTGCTCCATCTGTTAGAAATTGAACAGGATCAATGCTTTCCATTCCTAGCCTTTCACTGACCTGTTTCTAAAGATGGGCATAGCTGGCTGGTAAGAGGTTTTTTCCTGACATATGAGTGGTGTAATGAATGGAGAGATTGATGCAGCACATCTCATTTATGAATATGGACCATTCCTGATTGTGAAACGAATTCAGAACTGTCCACACCTGTGAGGTATGCTTCTAGACAAACTTATGGATTAGATACACACTCTGGAGATTTCAAAGTTGGAGAGTAAGACAGTGTTAGAGTTAGGTAGGAAAAGTCTGCAACTGAGCAAAGCTTTTAGCATTATCTTGATTCTAGGTGTCTAACAACAGTGTTTTCAAATTCTCACCTACCTGATGGATAGTGTCCCCTTATATTATGAATGGCAAAAATCCACAGAACATGAATATGTATAAATCTATAATTAAAAATATACTTTAAAAACTTTTAGTTGTATATGTATTTATCAAGAGATTAAAACTGCCAGATAAATCTGTGATCAACATCAGTTCTTGGCTTTGGACCATGATTCATTCATTGTAGTGACAGAAACCACACCACCACCACCACCACCACACTGGGTAAACAGGTCACCATGGTAACATAATAATATTAATAACAACAACAACAACAACAATAATAGCAATATAGTATTACTGCATTAGTTGAACCTTAAATACCCTTTACATTGCACTTGCATTAAAATAACTATTAAAATTCAAGAGCCCTGATTTTATTGCAGTCTGCCTTGCTAATGGTTCTACACTACACGTATAAAGTAGGCATTGTGCTATTTGTTACTTATTAGGTCCTATGAGGAATTTTCATTTTTCAAGAGCAAGCTTCAGAGCACTGTCTGATAATTAGCTCATTGTAATTGATTTTGAAATATATTGAGAACATAAACCCTTCACCTTGTGTTCAGTTGACAGTCTTTTGCTCTGCTCCACTGAATGGTGCTTGCTCATACTGGCAGCTGCTCAAGTACATTTGAACCTACTCTGGTGCCAGTTAGTGTTGTACCCTGTATAATATTAGTTTCTTTTGCACTATGTCTAACAAAATAAAAAGAATCACAAGAAAAATAGATGCAGAATCTTACTATACATAAAATTATCACTAACCTCTGAGGAATATTATAATGAAGATGCATAACTTCAAGTTATGTGTATATTTTATTTTTTCAGTTTGGGCTGGATTCACAGGGGATCAAGTGCACCCTTATTAAATCTGCAGGTGACACCATGGGCAGAAGTGTTGATTTGATTGAGGGAAGGAAGGCACTAAAGAAGGATCTGGACAGACTGGATCAATGAGCCAGGGCCAACGGCAAGGTTCAACAAGGCTAAGAGCCGAGTCCTGCACTTGGGACATAACAACCCTATGCAATGTTACAGACTTGAAGAAGAGTGTCTCGAAAGCTGCCTGGTGGAAAAGGTCCTGGGGATGCTGGTTGACAGCCAGCTGGATATAAGCCAGCAGTGTTCCCAGGTGGCCAAGAAGGCCATTAGTGTCCTTACCTGCATCAGAAACAGTGTGGCCAGTAAGACCAGGGAAGTGATTGTCCTTTTCTACTGGTGACATAGTGGTGGTGAAACCACACGTTGAACACTGTGTTGTTTTTGGCCCCTCACTACAAGAAAGACATTAAGATGCTTGGAGTGTGTCCAAAGGAGGGCAATGAAGCTGGTGAAGGGTCTGGAGCACAAGACCCCTAAGGAGCAGCTGAGGTAACTGGGATTGTTTAGTCTGGAGAAAAGGAGGCTGAAGGAAGACCTTATTGCTCTCTATGACTAACTGAAAAAATGTTGTAGTGAGGTGGATGTCATTCTCTTCATCCAAGTAACAAGTGATAAGATGAGAGGAAACAGCCTCAAGCTGCTCAAGGGGAAGTTTAGGTTGAATATTATGAATTTTTTGTTTGCTGAAAGGGTTATGAAGCACTGGGACAGGCTGCCCAGGGAAGTAGTTGAGTCATCATGTCTGGAGGTATTTAACAGATGTGTAGATGTGGTACTTAGAGACATGGTTTAATGGGACTTGGCAGTATTAAGTTTCAGTTGGACTTGATGATTTTAAAGGTATTTTCCAACCTAAATGATTCTGTGACTGGTTTAGGAACTGACTGACGCTTAGCAAACCCTTTCATGTGACAAACTTAAAAATCTATGCTATCATATTTTGGGAGATTTTTAATGCTTTTTGATTTTTAATAGACAGTATCTCTTGCTAAAGACCTCTCCTACAGAAACTGCTATTTTAATATGTCTGTTATTATTAACTCTAGATTAATAAGCTACTACAAATGAGAACTAACAGTACAAATTATAGGTCATGTACAAGACAGGATCCTTACTGTAAATGGGAGACCTGTAGAATACAGCCAGTGAGGTACTTGTCTGTAATAGATCTGTGTTTCTCAGTATTACGTTCTGTTGCTGTCCCATGCAAGTCAGAAAATAAGAATGAGAGAAATACAACAGGCTGACAACAGGCTCAACTGTAGCAGACTTGAAATTAAATTCCTTTCAGATCATTTAGACTCCTCATGCCTTTGTGCTTAAGTGCTAGGTGTGGCTGAAAGAAAAAGGGATGAACGTTGATGCTGTATCGGTCACAGCTGTTAGTATTATTCATTTTATTTCAGTGATGGCAATACAAAGGTGTGGTACAAACTGCTTACTGATAGAGATGGTTTTCTAGCAATCTTCTGTTTCATTAGAAAATCAGTAAATTGCTGATGTCAACAGCAATTTCTTTATCATAAAAGAGGAACTTTTAATATTATTTCCTTTCTTTAATTGTTCTGCTTTTAATATGCAATTAAAAGTGAGTATTTTGATGTTTAATATCTTTGTTGGCAACATGAACAGTGGGATTGAGTGCACCCTCAGTAAGTGTGCCAACAATATGAAGCTATAATGTGTGGTCAACATGCTAGAGGGAAATGATACCATCCAGAGGGACCTTGACAGGCCGGACAGGTGAATTTGTGCAAACCTCATGAAGCTCACCAAGGCCAAGTGCAAGGTCCTGCACATGGGCCAGGGCAAACACAAACACAAATACAGGCTGGGTGAAGAATGGATTGAGAACAACCTTGAGGAGGACTTGGATATGCTGTTTGACAAGAAACTCAACATTAGCCTGCAATGTGTGCTTGCAGCCCAGAAAGCCAACTGTGTCCTGGGCTGCATCAAAAGAAGCATGGCCAGTAGAAGACGAAAGTGATTCTGCCCCTCTGCTCTCATCAGACCCCACCTGGAGTACTGCATCCATCTCTGGGGCCTCCAACATAAGAAGGACATGGATCTATTGGAATGAGTCGAGAGAACGGCCACAAAGATATTTGGGGCACTGGAGCACCTACCCTGTGAGGCCAGGCTGAAAGAGCTGAGGTTCAAGCTGAAGAACAGAAGGCTCAAAAGAGACCTATAGCAGCCTTCCTGTAAGGCCTACAGGCAAAATTGGAAAGATTAGGAGGACTCTTTATCAATGAATGTAGTGATAGGACTTGAGTAACAGTTTTCATAGAACTAGTGAATATCAGGAGTTGGAAGGGACCTCAAA
>NW_010202465.1:0-37283 GCF_000695765.1 Mesitornis unicolor
GCCCATTGATTCAGCCTATCCAGGTCCCTCCTGCAGCCAAAAGCATGTTAGCAATCAGTCAAGGTAACAACCCCCCTTTCTCCTCTAAAATTCTCTCTTACCTCTCCTAGCTCTCCACATTCATTCAGTCTGAAGCTGAAAAAATCTAGAAGGGAGGTCATCTAACTGTTGTAACTGGAAATCTATTCCAAAGTCTCTCTGGGGCCAACAGTCCTTGAGCAATGGGATGTCTGAACAGATCAACATGTAAAACATCTTTGTAAAAGCAAGCCGGCTCTTTTGCTACAGCGTTTTGCTCAACTCTGACCATGGGTGTCTAAAGGGGCATAGCAGGAATTCAGGACGTAATTACCCACCTGAAGGAGATGCTCAGGGGGAGCAGAGTAAGAGCAGTTGTCAGGAGAGTGCAAAGAGTGACCCTGTCCAGCTTTTTCCCTAAGGAAATTACATCAGGTGCCCACCCTAAACAACCAAGGTCTGAAAGATTTGTCAGCTGGGCCCAAAGGCTCATGTCTGACATGTCCTTGGTCATTATTGTCTCCATGGAATAAAGTAGCAGAGTAGGTTTCTGATTTGCATGGAAGTGCAAGTGACTGTGCAAGGATTGAAAGGTGAGATAGGGAATTGGTGGTAGCGTGGAGTCCATGTATGTATATGTATGTGTATGTACCGTATGGCTGAAACAAAAGGAATCCAGTGCATGTGTTATGTGTTGTCTTGTTATTGACGAAGGGTCTCATTAAGGGCAGGTGCTGAGGAGAGAGACCTCTAACAGGAGAAAGGTGAGAAATCATCTTCCCTGAGACACAGGCCAGCAATGGGCTCTGTAACCCTTCTCCTAGCACAATTCTGCATGGGACAAAGCACCCGGTAGTAGCAGCTTTTTCTGCAGAAAGAGCACCCCAGAGTAGCAGCTGGGACTACTCCACCCCTACGCAGCTGAAGAAGTTCTTTTCTCCCCTTCCCCTCTGAAAAACATCTTGAGTTTTTAAAAAGCCTCCTCCTATGTTCAGATCTCATACTAGAGAGTAATGAAGTCAGTGACCAACGTCATTTTAGTAATTTGTGCTTTCTAAAAGGTCTTTTGTCACATTTTCCATACATTTGTCCTTCTGAAGAATTTCCACAGGACAATGTGGGGACTTTTCATCCAACAGCTTCAGAGTGGGTGGACAGAAGAAAAGTTCATTTCCACAGAGGACTTAAGATTATTATTAATAATCACTTTCAAGTCTTTGTCTGCTATAGACTTTTAAGGTAATCTTGAATATTATATAATATATTCTTGTTATAACTTGGAACAGCAATATTTACCTTCTTCACACAGTGCTTGAGAAAGAAAATGCATAAATCTATATTCATAGAAACAAGGAGCAAAGCAAGTACCTTAAAAGCTATGTGTGAAACAAGTATACGGTTTCATGCACTAAAAAAAAAAAAACAATAAAAAAGAAACAAACAGAAATAGTACTGTAAAGAAAAATACCTTCTTATTTCTGTTGTGTGCATCTTGTTTAATGCTTGTACAAAAATACTGCATACGTCCCCTCAAGTTCTCTTTTTTGTTTATCATTACTTTAATCATGTTGCATTTGTACAACTCTTCTCCAGCAAAGGGCTTAATATAGTCAGTTTGAGAAATGTAATTTCAACATCAGTAGAACATGTTTCTATTATAAGCTGTTGCAACAAAGCGCAACATAACGTTTGTGAATTGAAAAAAAGAGAACTAATGTTTATTCACTACATGGTGTTTGCTGGATGTTCTGGAAATTCAGTAATCGAGTGTCTCCCTAGGAGTATGATAAGTGTAACACCGAAATCATCACATTGCAGCATTTGGTTTGTCCCTCACGGTAACTCTTTCATTGCTAATTGAATTTCTTCTTATTACAGTGCTTAGTAAAATACATGGAAAGATACCAAAATGTACAAAAGGTACTTTTGTGTACACAGAAAGCTGTGCACCAGGGTTAGTGTAATCATAGCAAATATATGATTGTGTATGTGTATATATACATATACACATGCATACATTCACAGATGTATGAGTAAATACAATGGAATTTATGTTTAATTATAGTTTATTCAAAGAAGCACTTTTATGTATGAAGGTTTGTTATAATTCTTTATGGAGTTCTCATTTTATTGGTGTTTGATATAGTACTTGATGCATTTTTAATGTTAATTTGCTTTGAAGATATTAGCTTTAATAATATGCCATTAAATAACACTGGTTTATTTGAAAACTCTGTACATGTGTGTATGTGCATGTGTCTGTGCATGCGTGTGCCACAGTTTTTTGCCTGCATGTACTGCTTCCTTCTGCTTTGAATTTGGATTATTTTGTACAATACTTTAATTGTTTGTGTGCAAAGCAGTGGAACAAGCTTATTAGGGTTATTTCACTGTTTGCCATGGAACCAATAGTTCAGGAAAGACAGAAACATGACATTCAGTAACATAACATTTTTATCTACCTTTTTCTTAGGGAAAATGAGCCAACATTACACTCAAAATCAAGCTGAATTTCAAATGAAAGGAAACCAAAAATACCAACAATACCTTAAATGCTGGATCTTTGGTTATTTCTCTAGTAATTCTTTTTTTTCAATGAAAGATCCGATAGCCAGTATCCATTACGTGATAATGTTACCCAGTGACTTGAATGTTTATGACTTTCAGAGTTGTTTACCATGTATTAAGCAAGCCAAGAATGTCCCCTAGTGCAGACCAGTAGAGACCTATAAGGGTCAGTGTGAGGTTAATGTTAAACATCCAGTGGCAGCCTCATGTTGCTAGTATTTAGCAGCGTAATCCAGAGCCCTCTGCTGTAGTCATGTCTTGCAGGGCCATTCACTAGCCATTTCTGTTTTCACCCATAGATGTTAATGGATGTCCCAGTGATTCAGTGGGATTTGCAGGGCCAAGACATGATTCACATTTAACAAAATGTGATTCACATTTAACAAATGTGATTCACGAGTATCAAAAAATAATTGAATATAGATCAGTATAATAATGAATCTCTAGCTAACAGCTGGGACAAGTATATCAAGTGATCATTACTTATCTATTTCATAACTAACAACATGTAAAAACAGCTCTGACTTAAGTTTTGTAACAATTCCTCACAGTTCCTCATAATTCCTCAGTTTCTTATAAAGTGGGAAATAGTGAAACTACCATGAAACTCTTATACCATTTCAAATATAAACCAAAAATGCATTAAACCAAAAAAGTGATAACAATTTGGTATAATAACAATCTACAATGATGATTCCAGGCAAGTAAATGGCAAAAATTATCAATCAGGCAGCACTTCATAATGCAAGACCAGTGTAAATCAGGCACTAACTGCAACAAAGTACGTGATTAACAAGTACAGAATTATTACCTTCCAATCAAATAGCCAGCAGCTAAATAATTATTTCCTTTTGTGCAATATACTTCAACTCTTTCCATAATTAGGATATATTATTTTTCATTTTTAGTAAAGAGTCTGGTCATTTATGTTCGTGGGTTTTTTGGTGGTTTTTGTGGGTTTGTTTTGTTTTTAAATAATTAAAATGGAGTCCTGATAGCCAATTCCAGTTTTCACTCAGTGAAATCTTGATCTTAAATAAAGTGTTGGCAAAAATGTTGATGCTGCCAAAGGCAGTAGGAGAGACGCCATTGGTGTCAGCAGTTCAGGTTCTCACACACCACTTTGAAAAGTGTTGTGTTGTATAATGTGCCATGGTTTTAGAAGGAGGATTTTATAGGTTTACCCTTTTTATGCAACTATATTTCACACTTCCTTTGTAAGACGTTATTGTGATACATAATTTATTCTTTGGCTTCCTGAATTGTTATTCAGTTTCCAGTATAACCAATAAACACTAGTTAATATATTTACTTCTTCCTAACCTGTGTAACTCAGGTTATCAAATATATATATGTCTTGGACTAAAATTACCACATCTAATATTCAAAATTCATCAGGAGAAGATAAATTTAAAAGTAATCTATTGGGCTTATTTATTCACTCTTCAGAAGTAAAAAAGAAAAAAAAAGAGGGATAGTTTGGGGTTTTTTTGCTGCTCTTCTGAGGTTCTAAGAATTCTTAATATTGAAACAAAAATAAATGATGCACAGTGAATAAAGAAGACATTCACCAATTTTCATTGTATCAACGTAAAGGCAGTAAGAGGAAATAGGTTTGGAAAAAATGAAAGAGCAAACCTTTTCATGCAACATGCAGATTCATGGTTTTACATTTCAGACATAAACACTTTAATACATACGCAGTGTTTTTGACTGGGAGAAAAAGCTGCAGTCACGTGTTCAGATGTATAATGGCAGAGGGATGTATAACAATGAGAAAGCTCTGAGAAAATAACAAGTTCACAATAAAAGTGTTCTGTTAAAAATCTAAGAAGAAAGAATGAGCCACTGTCAGCTCTAGGGTTTTTCAGCTCATGGAGTTTTCAACAGAAAATTTTGCAGTAGATGTGTGTGTATGTGTATGTGTGTTTATGTGTATGTGTGTTTGTGTGTTTATGTGTATGTGTGTTTGTGTGTTTATGTTTTTAAGAGAGCAATGTTGTACAAAGCAAGACAAGTGTAGGTTACTCCTTATGAGAGTAGTATGGTGGAAACCATAAACAAAATAGGCCCTTACCTTTTAAGGAATCTCACAAATGTTTCCCACACACTCACAGCACTTAACCCAAGTTTCTGCATGTCCATCTCAGCAGACTTGGTGTTAGGAAGCAAAATCGTCAGTGAGGACTTCTGTGCAGCAGTCAGGTACAGCAGCGCTCTGCCACATTGTTAAGCATCAGTGAAAAAAAAATGCTATGGAAACGTTATGAGTTGCCTTCATTGCATTACGTTTCCACTGCACATCACTATTACAACAGAAGAACAAAGAAAGACTTTAACAGGGTGTGCATTGTTCTGGTGGGGGTGGACCAATGTTCCCAGGAGAAGCAGCACCCTGAAGGAGCCCTCATTCCTGAGCATCTCGTCAGCTCACTAAACAAAGTGTTGTGTCAGGGTTAAGTTTCTAATGGCACTGACTGGTAAACAGGCACAAAATGGACTGAAGTCAGCGTCTTGCTTTTAGCCAGACAGTCTAATCACTCCAGGCTTAAAATATTGTAAAGGTGCCTTTTTTTATCATGGCCTCCACATCAGGGGGAATTATTTTGTGGAATGGATACTGCAACCAAAAATATGCTGAAGTCTTTGCTCAAAATTTGTCATCTTTTTTCCACTCACTAACAATATGCCAATAAACAAACAAGTGCAGCATAACAACATGTAGCTGGGAGTCAGTCCAGGATTAAAATATTCAGCAAGATAAAACAAGAATTTATCTGAGCCACAAAATACAGAAGACAGCATGAATCATTCCACATAGAAAAATATATCTATCTTCAATGCCTATCTCTTCACTTTTTCACATCATCAGAGACTAGAAGTGAAAATGACAGATACTTGTATGGCACAAAAAATATCATAATATATTTCCAAACTCCCCTTAAAAATTCTTTAAAAAGTTTGACCGTATACTGTTTGGCACTGTTTCAATTAATCACCAAAGTCCATCCAAATGATGCAAGTGGACAGAAGAGAGGAAACCCTCCTAAGAAAAACATTACTCTGAATGAGATAAGTTCGGAAAAAATAGTTACATGAGCTGGTGCCGTTGCAATTCATGGGCCGTAACTGAATGGAAAAACATTCAGACTACTGAACCTTTGTAAACTTCTTTCAGAATGTCTTACTCAAAAAACTGTAGTCTGGGGCTAGCTGAATTCTGCATGGGGGACTGCTGCAGGTATTCATAGTTTACTGTTTCCTTAGTATTTTGGCGTTTATGTTTCACCTTTTTTTTCATTTGCTGCCTTCTAATGCAAGTGGAACAAGTCTGCTTTCTAAAAAAAAACCCGATTCTTTCAATTTAGTTTCACAGATGTTTCCATTTACAAGCAGAAGCCCTTGATGGTGCTGAAAGTTACTCAGCATTGTTGTAATTTGCATAACATTAGCCATGATGTTTTTATTTTGAAACGTTGAAATGTTTGCAGCTCGTCATAACCTAGTCCTATTGATGTTCAGTACATCTGCTTAAAAAGTCGTGTCTAGGCAATGTTCTACAGCACAAGCATTTTTACGACTTTTACTGACTTTCAAGTTTTTTGGTTCAGATATACTTAAAGACTCTGCTTTATGGACACACAAATTGGGAAATAACAACTGGATAACAAAGTCTGGTTGTATGCTGTGTACTGCATCTGTATTCTTGCATCCGGCACAAAAACTTCATGCAGCATTGTGCAGACACTTCACGGTTTTTGTTTTGGTGGGTTCATAAGATTAATGTCTTTTTTTTGTAGATGACATAGGGAGTTAAGCAGGTGTAACAGGAAATTAAAATAGGAAGGAGTAGAAACAGTAATGGCAAGTAAAAGGCATCAGTAGAGGAGTAATTTCTTCAACTCTTTATTCTTTTTTTTTCCGTCCCTTAACATCCCTGCAAATAGGTGACTACTCTTGCTCTAATGTTAAACCAAATCCTAGTTAAAAGGTACAACAAGAAAAGAATAAACCGTAATTCAGAGATGTGATTTTGTTAGCAGAGATAAAATATAATGTTCATGTGCGGCTTTTTCTCCTGGTTTGGTTGCTCCTCTGCTTTCTAATTTGGGACCTCTCAAAGGAAACTTAAATCCTCTGTGTCTATCAAGGTGCATCAACCTCCCTTTTATCTAAGCAAAAAAGCAAGCAACCCATGTCTGTGAACAAGCAGAAAGTTCAACACTTGGTATCATACAGGGATTTTCCTGACAAATACCTTTGTACGCTTGCCTTCAAAACCCTGATCAAATTCAACCCCATCTTCATTTCTGATCTCCTCTCTTCCAATTTTTCATTTTTTTCCTGGTCCTCTCTTTTAATTGCTTTCTTCACTCTCTTGCCCTGCACTTGACATGACAACTTCTTTAGTGCATCCTCCTACACTTAAAACAACCTTTCATTTCTCACCTGCCAAACTCTCCAATTCACCTGCAAGTTCCTACTTGAAACGCAGAGCACCAGCCTCTGTAGTACATTGCTGTGTCCAGTTGCGTTTGGTTATGAGCTCCTACGGCATAAAACTGCTATGTGCTTGCAATGTGTGTGCTCAAAGTGCTGCACAAGTAAAATTCAAAGTAAACAGAACAACCTCCTTACAAAACCACACATCTATGCATATTTGAAAAAAAGAGAGTAATCAGAAGAACATCAGTGTAGTATGTGTCTGTGCACGCATTTTTATGCTCATGATGAAATTATTAGATACATAACAGGTGACTGAACCAAGCCAAATTTGAATCATTGTTTTCAAAATTTAAAATTACTCCCATTAACCCTAAAGAATTGCATTCACAGCTCCCCTCAAATGAGAAGAGAATACAGAAATGTACTGGTTCCACTTTTTGTTGTATCACCTATATATTTTAATATTCTCTACCTTTTCAGGCATTCCATGCTAGTAAAAGTATAAGCAGAGTTACACAAAAAAACAGCTGTATTTTTTTAATGATGGCATTTGCTCGCAGCTAGATACTAATTAGGCAGTCCCTGGACATTCAAACTCCAACTAACTGTCAAGGAAGTGCTGGCTTACCGTCAGGCAGCCTAAAACAAAGCTGTACGTATAAGATCCAAGGGAATACTGAACATGTAACCCAACAGTCTTCAACTCTTCTTCCGTACATGCTTACTAATAACATGCTAATAACAAAATGTGAATCTGTAGGTAGTTTCCTTTACAGGAAACTAAAAACTGTTGGAAAAATTAAATTAAAGAGAAATTGATTAGATGGTTTTGTTGCTGGTTTAATTTATTATTACAGTAAATTTTGCTAGGGAAGGTAGTTGAAGATTAAATATTGAAGCAACCACGTGAAAGAACAAGTGCTACTCAGAACATCCAACACTAAGGAGCTGCTTTCCTCGCTACCCCACCAGAGGCAGGCAGCTGAGAAAGCACGTACAGCCGAAGACAAAAAGCACTTTTTGGTATGCAGATGCTAATGCACTGCTCAGCAGGACCATGTAACTCATGCTAATATGCAGTTTGAAACTAGTTGCAACACTGTGCGGTTGCAGCTTATTAAGGGCTTTAGCAGTTTTTAAGAGTAAATATTGTACCAAGACCAATACATTAAAGATTACATTGGCCCTTTTTACAGACGTAGCTACTTTATTACAGATACCTTATTGTCCGGTGGTTGGATGTTGTAAGGTCTAGAGGATAAAAAATTATCTTTTTTGGCTACTAATGCATTTTTATATCTTACATGGTAGATAAGAGTTATTGTGTGAAATGTGAGATGCACAGAAACTAACAGTGCCTGACAGTGTTTGCTATGGTGAGAAAAAAAAGGGTGGCTTAGTGAGTAGCTTCATTTCCTATGGATCTATATTACATTTTTTCTGAAGACTCAAGGCTTCTATAATCTCTCTCTAACTTGAACTAATTCACTCTTCCTCAATAACAGTACTAATAGGTTCTGGCTGTTCTATTTTCATTAAACTAATAGAAATTCGATATGCTTGAAAATGCTCACTCTTTGCCAAATTTAACTGAAATTATCCAAGTAGTTCAAAAGTTATTAGGGCAGAACACACAATATGCAAATGTTAAAAAAAAAAAGCAAGTAAGTATTCTGGAAAAACTCTTTAGTGATCAGTATCAATAAAATGGAAAATCATAACCTTTCTGCATATATCATAATCAACTCAGGAGATTGAAAATTGGCAGCACAGAAAAATAAAATCAAATAGTGATGCCATAATATTGTCAATTTTAAAAAAGTAGATGTCCAAGCCAAGGGAGAATACGACGGACACAGTGGCTACATAGCCATAGAATAAGCACCCAACCACTTCAAATAAGGAATCAACTAAAATTTAAAAAATACTAAAAATTAAACCTGACATTTTAAGAGGAATATTATTTATAAGTGAATGCAAAATCTATGGTCCCGATCAGGTGCTCAGTTAAACAAGGTAACCACACAGTCGTGCCTAGGAAAGATACCTGGTTGTCAGTGGAGCAATTTTAGAGAGGTTTGTTTTTCACACAGACCCATTCATTATTGCCTAGCTGCTGACAGGGGACCTTGTTGTTAGAAAGATGGGGAGAAATGAATGGTGGGTTAGTAAACATTTGAAAAATATATGAGGCAACTGTGAAAACCTCCTGGGTATGTGGGTTTGGGTTTTTTTAAGTCAAGTTGGTTTTCAAGTCACAGATTTCACTCTGAGAAAACATATTTTAGTGTGTGAAGATTAATTTCTTTCCATCCTGCTGTGTCTGCCAGCATCAGCACTAGAGAAAAGCAAAGCAAAGATAAAGAAGCAACAGATGGGAGTGAGAGAATAGAAGGGTCATTTTTTGTTTGAGAGATTCATTCTTGTGTTTTTCTTTATTTTGAGCAGGAAAGAGGTTTATTCTGCTTAGCATCATGATCCATAACACGGGGCCAAAGCACAGTACCCATGCCACCGCTTTATCCCACGTGACACAGGGTCTCACACATCTGCACGCCCATGGACATGTCTTTCAATAGGTTAGTAAGGAAACATGGTTATGTATTTCCTCCTGTGCTGAGAAACTAACAGGCCAAGGGATAGTATACTCACATAATTAAGCTTTAATTGCCCAGATGTGTGCAAATTAAAAAAAAAAAGGAAAAGAAAGAGAAAAGAGGCAACCAGCAGGCAGGGGGCTACAAATATTACTTGTTTTTAGAAGTTCTGTGCCTCTTACTAGCCAAAGTACAGGACTTTTGCTATGGATATAAAACACAGAGAGGGTGTAAACAGCCCAGAAAAGGCAACATTCTCCACTGAAGTAGATTTTTTTCCCCTTTCTGTATTTCTTCCTCCATTCAGTCTCCATTCTCTCTTCCTCAATCATGACATTTCTATTTCCACAGTTAGTACTTTTAATTTGTTAAAAGCTTTGTCGGTCCCAGTTTCTTTGAACTCCACTACAGCAATACTTAACATTAAAGATTATTAATATTAATAATCTTAGTTTTGTGAAGATTAAATATTAAGAAAGACTAAATAAGAAGGCTGTGGTGATTATTTGCACTTGCATAGGCAATGTGATCCAGATGTGGGAGAAGACCCAATACACTGAGTCTAACCAGGAAAGTAAAATAGCACCTTATCATCCACCTTTTGTGCTTGCTCTAAATTTGTCATATATGAAAGGTGGCCAAGTTCTAGTTTTATCAAAAATAATTTCTCAATCCACCATTCATTTGGCTTCTCTCCCGTCAGGCTGGCATTCGCTTTTATTTTAAACAGAAATCTCCCTAACAGGAGAAAATATGGGAGAAAGTACCAAGGGAAATACGAGGTAATTGAGGATAAAAAATACAGATCTGCTGATCTTCTCAGTATATCACTTATATTAGAAGATAACTTATCCTAACCTGCACAGCAGGTTGAAGCTGAGGAGGAAACCTCCAGTAAGCTAGCATAAACCGAGAAACCTTATTGCATAGGTTAATAAAGTGCCAGCAATGCACAAGGTGTAGCTGAACAGTTCCTGCCCTTCTCTCCCCAGCCCCTTCTGAGGGAAATTTTGGTTCCAGCCTTCCCTGTCAAAACAATGGAAAACCCACAATAGCATTTGCCTCTTGTTCAAACTGACCTACCATATCTCACCAAAAGCCATGGTGGAGATGGGCTGTTCGCAGACACTGTGGGAATTAAAGTACCCCATTCTCATCCATTTTTAAGCCATAAATATAAAATTAAAACCTCTCTGAATTTCTGTTGTTCTTTTTGCTTGCTAAGCTTCAGGGGAGGCAGGTTTAACTTCTCTGCTTCACAGCAAGGAACCAAGCTTCTCAATGCAGCCGAACCTTCATAGTATCCTAATGTAATTCCTCAGGACAAAGAGTCCCTGTAAAGCCAGTCTGCCCAGTCACGCAGCAGGCAGGCATGATAAACCATACAGAGACTTGTGTACAGAGACTTTCACTGCTCTGCTGGTGGCCATCACAGATGAGGACTTGCTGTTTGGATAGGAGTCCGCACAAGAGAAGAGGTGACTAAGGAAAGATTTATGCAGCTCAGTAAAGAGCTTAGCAAGGTGATTTATAAGAGAAGAGAAAAGCTTAGAGAAAATTAAAACTGGGAAGCAGAATAGAAAAGGTATACGAAGACAAAAGCTAAACCTATGTCAAAACCTGATAAGGAACTAAGGTAGAAAGAATGCATAAATGCAGCAAAGAGAATACAAAAAGCAAGCAACTTGGAACTTGTTAGCAGTGTAAGTAGCAAATATCCAGGCACCCATCAGTGAGGACGGGAGGCCAAGAGGTCATGAAAAACATGTTAATAAGAGAGATAAGGTTGATGTCACTGGAAGCCTGCGTTCATTTCTTTGTTTTATACTTCGTGGAAGAAGCTGAGGGGGTCGTGACTCAGGGACAGATTACTAGAGGGGCTGGTGGCAGGGACAGGGAGTGAAATGTTCAGTGTTAAAAGGCTTTGAAATTACTCCCAAGTAGGTAAGCTGTCGAAGAAAGAAGTAAAATTCACCTGGTGCTTGGATTTATCACAGAATATTTAAGTGGAAGCAGCAATCTAAAATAGTAAGAAGCCTTTGGAAAATGTACTTAAATGTTCAGTAAAAGCCTGGAAAGGAGGAGAGGGTAAATAATCCAAGAGGATTTGAGAAGCTACATAATCATAATTTCCTTTGGTAATTGCTAATACTAGCCAGGTATAGAGTTAATAGATTAAGCACGTTCATAGCGTAAAGTAGTGTGAGGTCACTAAACTAGCCTGATGGCATTATTATTATAAAGAAACTACATTCCCTTGTAGAAGTTAAAGGTTTTTCTCAAATATTTCGACATTGCAGCCAAAAGTAATACATGTGTGTGCATTTTTTAGAAACTCTAAACATCAGAAAGCTATAGTAGGAATGTCAGGGAAGTGCAAAGTGTTTCTGAAAGTCTTACTGTTCATACATAATAATGAAGAATGCATTTAGATCACAAAACAAAACTCAGAAAAATATGTGGCAGAACTGCCTCTTATTTAGGGAGGAAATGGGAAAAAAATAGCTTAAAAATTGAGGCTTTAGGTAGAAATAGATTCAACTTTAACTTTCCAGAAGCAAACAAAAACCCGCAAAGGAACCTAAATGCGTTTTTTTATTTTTAATCACTGGTGGAAAACTTAGCAGTAAACCTAAAAAATGTCAACAGTTGTTTTCATATAGTCGGTCTGCCATGTGCTAAAGCACATCAAGATGAACGTAGAAATAAGTGAAGGAAGCCAACATTTACTGTGGTCCAAATATATCTTGGGTTTGCTTAAGGCCTTTAGCACTAATATTCACATACAGGGAATCCATATTCAGACTCTGCCAAGTGAAAGTTTTGGTGATAAAATTTTTGTATATTTAGAAAAGAAACATGATAATGCAAGTGCACTTATCGTTAGACCTGCAGGTACATTTAAATATTCCTAGAATATATTAATATTTCTATCATTCCTTGCAGGTTCTTACATAGCTTAACAAAAGGAACAAATTTATAAAGTCACACTTGAAAGTCATAATAATTTTCTCTTTAGAAAAATAAGAGAAATTGAATGGGCAGAAATATTTTGTGTGACAAATACAAAGAAAGAAAATTTCCTCTGTGTCTCAAATGTGAGATTATTTTAGGAAAAGAAGTCTCTTATTACAGACTGAAGTTCAAAGGCTTTGTATCTAGTCTCAGCTCTACTTTGACTCAGGGTATGACCTCTGACAAACAATTTTAAGGGAGCCTGTAAAGCAGAAGGAAAGGGTTCATTGACACTGTGATGAAGAACAGATTGGTGCTCCACCTAATATAGGAATGGCCATCCTGGCCCATCTGGCCCAGTATCTTTTCTTTTAAGTGTCCCTAAAGAAGGAACAATGGGTGCCTCAAGAAGGGCAAAAGAGCACGTTAAGTACATAGTGTACTTCTCTTTGAATCCTCTACAGCTTCCTGAAATCTGCAGTTTAGGGCTTTCCTACACCTAATATATTGGATTGCATCCCATGGGAAAACAATAGTTACATGCAAATAACAGTTGTAACAGAATCAATCTGCTAAGTGTACTTGGAAATCTGTGGGTTTAATTTCCCCTACTGAGAAGTTGGCTCTAAGCTAACTCACTTAAAGTTAGCTCAGGTTAGTGCCAATAAATTACACTGCAGCCTGTGTATGTTGCAGAAAAAAAGGTAAAAGTTGCACTGAAGCATTGGGAGCTGTTTTTTTTTTGCTAAAGAGGGATTCTAGGTGCAGCCTTTATTTGATTCAGAACATACATGGGAGCTGGTTAGATCTGCAAGGCTTAATGAGACTTTATTCTGTGACTAGAGGGTAATCCCTCACCAAGAGGTCCCAATCCAGCTGAATCCTATTGCTGCACACTCCATAATGTTTTATGTGGTTGCCCTGCCCCTATCACTCCTCTGCACCTTCTCACTGCTTCACACCACCTGTGCCAGGTGGCAGGGACGGGTTCAGACAACAGCCTCTTGCTGATTTGCTTCACCGCTGCTTCAAGGGCATCACTTCCATTGTGCTGGCCTTCTACCTGAAAAACAAGTGGTCAGATGAACGCAGATGTCTTGTTCAGTCCAATTAGAAGAGCAATGGATCTTGAGCTCTGTTTTATGCTACGACAAAGTTGCTAGCACAGTGGTAGCCAGACAGGCACACCCATCTGCTGCCCTGCAGGTACTGGAGTTGGTAACAGAAATAAATCATCAGGTATAGCCTGAATTTTGTGAGCCATTGGTTGAGGCAAAGGGATGTGAAGTGCCCAAAGTTGGGAAGACTCAAATAACTAATACAGAAAGTGTAAATTGCATATCGTGATCCTCAGGATCTTGAGAGAAAAAAAAGGAAACCTATCATGCTCTTCACCTTGCAATCTTGGTATCAATGAGAAAAACATATCTCAAAACAGATTCTATCTACTCCTGAATCACAGAAAAACAGCACTACAGAAATCCACAGCAAGTAGGTTACCTACTTCTGCTAGGTAATTAGCAGTGAAAATCATTGGCTTGGAGAACCATTCAGAGAAGAGTAAGATAAATTCCATTTCTCACTACTCCCTGGTTGTTAACAACAGTTTTAGCAAAATGTATGAAGACTGTATCTGATCTCCTCTGTCGCACACCAGACAGATTTTAACTCAATTACTTCCCTCTCACCTTATCTGAATGCATTTATTTTCCTGTATGAAATTAGATCAGTCGTTATCTCTGAACACACACCCTCTGAATTGCAGATGGAAATATCCACAAGGAAAAGCAGATGCTCTTGTGATTGACAGAAAACCCTGAAACACTGTCTGTTTCACAGAAATAAAGCCAGAGTTGTCGTAGGGATGATTTACTAGCCTATATTACATTGGCAGAGAGAGATTTTTGCATGACTGAAGGTTTGGTCTTATTGCAGAATAAGTAAATATACTTGCCTCAAATTCAATCTAATCTAATTTGCTGCAGAAAATTAGAAATATTAGCATAGCAACTATTAAATCAAGTGATTTAAACACAGTGTAAGATGGAATGAAAAAAACGCTGCCTTTTCATAGCAGGAAATCTCATACTGCATGTTTTGGATAAAATCAGTGAGAGAAATAAAACTAAATAACACCTAGATGACTGCAACCACTGGAGAGAAGATATTTTGCTATATGTAGAGATTATTCTAAATCCTGTATTTGTATATGCTTCCTGTCTACCATTTATTTGTAAGTTTTAATGTCAGTGATAAAAGTACATGTAGTGAAAACAGAAAAGGCTGCCATTTTCCAGCATTACAGTTTCAGTTTTCTTAAAAAGACAAATAAAAGACCCCAAAGGCTTTAGGAAACTATGGATGTTTTTTGCATAAATCAATAGGATTTTGTTCCTAGCTGTAGTGAGTACTAGTGAAATTCTTGTCTTTTAATACTGGCCTGTGACACATCACTTTGTGATAGCAGCACCCAAACAAGAGAGGCTGATCATGTGGGGTGAATTCCCAGTTACTTGTAGCCCAGTGGACCTAAAAAGTCAAAATCTTATCAGTTCATTAGCAGTTCTGTGCAAAGAGAGATCTGACCTGTGTGTTACAGTGAGTTAAAATTAATGGAAAAGTCTTGGAGTACTTAGATGTCTTATTTTACTTTGGAGACTTGCTGCTTCCCCAGGGAAGTTTGCAAGGGCAGGGATGGTATCAGGAAAGGAAGAGACTGGAACTTCAGGAGAGTTGTGCAGAGGATGAAAAGTCAGCAGTAGCAAAAGAAGCACCTAAGTTGGCAGGAAAAAGGGAAGGGTTGTCTATGAGTTGGATTTGGATTCGTTCTGTCACTCTTATCTACCCAAAACACTTAGCTGAAAGCAACAGGTCTCCACAGAATCTTTTTGCTTTAGCAAAAGAGCCTATTTCCAGAATAGGTAATTTAATCACTGGGTTTGCACCATCCCTCATGGTAATTGTGAGTACTCCAAATGATAGCAAGCACTATTGCTTTCTGCAGAGGCAGGTGCTTGAAAATTCAGTGTACTCTGTTTCTGCGGTCTGAAATGAGTAGTTTTGTGTCCCCTCCAGTGTCTCAATATACAGCACACAAATGAGTACATGACATTTTCTCTTTTCTCTTGGATAGCACACAAACATCACAATGGTGTCTATGCTAGTGAATATTCAAGGTGTATCACTGAGATGCTGCTCTTTCCACAGATATAAGCTGATATGAAGAACTTTATGGAATTATGTATTTGAAATAGGTGTATGTGCCCACATGAAAAACCAAAGGATTGACTGAAGAAAGGCAATGGGTGAATTTTAGTGAGCTGGAAGATGGGAAAAATGGGAACAGGAATCTTTGTATAATGGTTGGTTACGAATGTACCAAAGACTAAGGTACATCAGGAAACTGCTTTGTCATTTTTTTGCAAATCCAAAGTTCTCAGAAGTGTTCTCACAGATGATCACAATGCCTATTCCAAGGCAGAAAGTTTCCATGCAATGGACTGTCTGCATCACCATCTTTCCATTGCTTTTGAAATTTTTCTACATATGTGTCAAATAAAATGCTAACATTCTCCTTTTCAGTCATTTGTCTGCCCACCTTTGATCCATCCATGTGAAAGCAGGCACGACATGTCCAACTTTGATTTTTATGAAGGAAAAAAAAAATCAGCAAATCTTTAAAGAAAACCTTGTCAAAGTGTGGCAGTGGGAATTTCTTGGAAACCACCTGCAAAGTCTGTAGCGAAGTAATTGCTTGATGAAATAGCAAACTCTGTATTATGTAAAGAGTTGCTTTTTCATTACACTGGATTATTCTCAAAAGCCTTTTCATTAAATGACTTCACAGATTTGATCATTTGTATAAATGCATCCAAAGCTGCCTGAGGTGAGCTAGCTCAGCTTGCAGTCCCACAATGAGAACTGAATCATAGAAAAGGAACAGAAGAGTGATTTTAGGAGATAAGCTTCCTTCAGAGGGTCACAGTTGGAAAGCGGTAGCTCTCCCAAAATTTCTTCTGTCCTTCTGAAGTGTTGTGCTATATACATCATGTACTAGAAGGAAAGAGTCAGATTTATGCAGAAGGCTGACTTCCATTGCTGAAAAAAAACCAGACATATGAAAATACAGGAAAATACACAATGCTGAGAGACTCATTACTTAGTTGTACAGTGCCAGTTAAACCAAGAAACCTTGCCTAGGCATATACATTATAATAATTCTCTCCAGTATTATGATAAATAATACAACCTCTGCACAGGCTGTACATTTACACACTAGTGTAATCCACTTGGCAGGTAATTGGAGACCGGTATACTCAAGGTATTTAAATAACCTAGTATTCTGAAGTTTTACATAAGAATTATTGACAAGAACCATGAGGCTGAGAAAAACATATACTGTGTGTAGAGATATTTTATCATTTGACATATGAATACCCTTTTTTGAGATTGACTGATGAAGTCAATTTTATTTTAAAGGCCTAGTGAAAGTGAAAACCATATGCGGAAAATGACTTTTTAATGTTCTCAACCATGTTGAAATTATTTAAAATGAACACAGAGTGTTAAAAACCCAAACTGTTGTCATCACCTTACAGGCACTGGATAGATGATACGACAGCATGCTAAGTGCTTCTTTCATTGTAACTCCAACATCTTGTCAGAAACCATCTAGTCAAGTCAAATTGCTGAGTTGTATTTAGTTGGATTCATCAAATAGATGGAGCTGTGGATATAGTGTTTTCTTTTAGCAAGCAGAACTCATTAATTTAATTCTGTAAAAACTCTGCAAAGAAACTCCAGGAAATTGTACTGTGGGGACCAGATGTATTTTAACTGATGAGGTATAAAGAATGATAGTAAAATGACTGATAATGCAATTGTTGAACAGTTGCAACAAAGCCCAGTCTAGCAGTAATCAAAACATTTGTCTTGATAAGAGTGAGAAGCAAAAACAAGAAATGGTGTTATTCCAGATTTTCTTAATAAGAATTTAGTAAAGGGAAAGGAACCTATTTCTAAGACAGTGATTTGCATGGTAAAAAAATATCAGACAGGTCTGTCTTGCAAAATGAATGAGGGAAGTATTCATAACTCTTCTGATTTTGAAGAAAGGAGATAGAAAATAGATTTGAAATTTTTTAAAAAAAAGAAATTAATCAGGAGTAAAAACCTCTGTAGAACAATGATGTGCCTTTTCCTGCACTTTATCTGTTCCCAGATTTTCTAAATTTCACCTTTTCTTTACACCTTTAGACTATTATTACAGGCTGCTTACAGTTCACTGTTGCTTTCAAGTACCAGTCTAAACTTCTTTTTTTTTAACCTCTGTTATTGTCCTATCCATAACAAAACAAAGGAGAAGACAGGAATGCTTTCTTATCTTATTTAGTTAATATTTTTTAAACTATAAATAATTCAGAATGTCAGTAATTAGCAATATCATAACTTTTTTCCCTGTAATTTAATCTCTTTAACTTCTTACATAGGCTTCCTAAACCAACTACATTACCTAGCCATCTTTTGGAAATACATTAAGCCAGATAAACATTGTAGATCTTTCTTTCATCTTTGTCACAAAAATAAAATTATGCAGTATGTGCTGTTCTTTCATACAGAAAATGTATGATACAATAATGATACGATACAAAAAATATGAAATTCATACAAAATTATGGTGTTATTTGTGAGAGCACAAAAGTATATATTAATTTTAAAATTTAATGTAAAATCTTGAGCCAGTCCTTCAACCATCTAGTTTTAAATTATCTCCAAAGTTTACATTGACTTCACTTCTGTTTTGGCATATCTGCAGATCTTGTATTATTTCTCAAACAAAAATGATTGGTGGGGAAAGAGGAAGATGACTGGTCAGTATCTGAAATTATTAAACAAGAAGATAGCTATTTCTCAAATTGTCTGAAGTAGTTTAGTCATGAAAGCCTTCTCACCTGCCTGGTACATAAGGCAGGTGAAACCCACTGGTGGGAGAGCCATGCTGATGGGGAGCTGAGTGAGGCAGGGCCACCCAAGGGTCTTTTCCTTCGATAAGCATACCTGGATGGACAAAAATCCCTCCATCTAGCCAGAGTTTTTGAGAAACTCTGCCTTGGCTGTACTTAATTGACACCAACTTTGTGACAGAAAACATGCCACAAGATCTTGAGCCCTTAATATTCTTTCAGAATATTCTGGTGTGTTATACAGACTGGATTGAGTTTGTCTTGGTTCACTGGGACAGAATTTGAGAGTCAGTTTTCCTGTAGAGGAAATCTGCAGTTTTGTAAGGATTACAACATTCTATTTCATGGGAACAAAATAATGACAATCTTTGTCATAGTTTTCAGCTAATGTTGGTATGCAGGTTACCATAGTGATCAAGGTCTTCAGGAGTCTTGATTTGGCCAGGTGCAGAAGTTAGAAGGAGCAAAAGCCAGGGCAGCTGGCCCAACCTGGCTAACAGATTTATTTCATACCATAAATGTCACATTCACTATAAATTGGGGAATTTGCTGGGGACAGCCCTTCTCTCCTGATTTCTTCTCTCCTTCATGGCTGACATCTCAAGAGGGATTCGTTTACTGACCTAACCCTGAGGCCTACTCCCCCACAATATTGGCTGAGTATAACTCCATGCACTTCATATTATATTGTTATTAATATTAGCTTTTATTATTATTATTTTATTAAATATATTTCTATTTCAACCCACAAATCTCTTTTCCTTTTCTCAGCCCTCCTACCCAGTTGGGGAGGAAGCATCAGGTGATAGAGTAACTGTAAAACCACAACAGAGTTGTGAACAATTTTTGTACCCGGGCATTGCCTTGCAAGCCCTACTTTCTCCTCAAAATTGTTGAAGTTTAAAAAGGGGCTTTCTGAAGCTTTCTTTTGAGCATCTACAAGAAGAGCATCTTTGAGAAGGACTTTGAGAAAGTTATTTATCAATCTTACCTGTAATATGAAGCTTTGATTTATTATAGCCCATGAACTTGAGACTTTTTATTTTTGTTTCTGGCAGCACAAGCTTATTTGGAAATAATTCTGTGTGTCATGAAAGCTTAGTAGACAGGTGATGGCACTACTTGTAGAGCTTGTAAATTCGAGAAAGTTAAGCCTTATGATTGAAGGATAATTTATTTTTCAAAGAGAAATTCCACATTACAAATCAAAGAGTGCTCACGTGATATATTAACGACAAAGTATCAGCACAGAAAAATGGATACTTGATGTGACTACATCCATAATTTACCAGTGTTTGGCTTTTAGTAAGTAATATAAACTTGCTTAGGAGTCTACTAGAAATTACAAAAAAAAACCCAACCAGAAACCAAAGCACTGACAATAAAGAAGTTCCATCTCTGCAGATCAGAAAGCTTTCCAAAAAGCTTTTTAACAATGTACTTTCCTGAATGGTTTCTATTTGCATTAGAAATATATAGGTTGGGTTGGACTGAATCATAAAGCCCCTTTTGTCATTCTTTTTTTTGTTCAGCCATGGTTAAATGCAGCCGTTCCAGGTACCCTGACACACTGACTTTCAGGGGAAAAAAAGAAAAAGAAAAGTGTCTTTCAGCACACATTCCCATTTATGAAAATTGTGTTCCTTGGTGGAAGAAACATTTTCTAGTTTGTGATCTGATACCACTGATTTCTTCCTATATTCTTCTCTGTCATGATCAATTAACAGAAGCAACATTTTTAAAGATTTAAACAATGCTGAATATTTTTGTCAGGCCATAGTGTCTTTAATACATCTGTTACTTAATCTGAGCAATGAGGACTCAAAAACAAGAGCATCAGAGACAAGGTCCAAGGAGAACAGGAAGAGTAAGTTCAGATCAACAAAAAAGCACATTTTAACAAATTAATTAATTTCTTAAATTTCATGCTTTTTAATCTGTTTTCATAATGAGGTACAGGAGCAACAAGTAGTCAAGCAAATAATCAGTCTTCCATGAATTCATACCTGTCTCTTTCCTCTGGAAATGGGAAGTTAAATATTTTCTACAGAGTATAGGAAGAAATATATATATATATATATATATATTCAAGGTCAGGCTTGATGGGGCTCTGAGCAACCTGATCTGGTAACACTGTCCCTGCCTTCTGCAGGGAGTTTGGAATGGATGATCTTAAAAGGTCCCTTTCAACTCAAACCATTCTATGATTCTATAAATGAGTCTCTACAAACCACTTTCATACAAGTAGGTGTTGACTATATTCTGTGTTTTAGAAGGAATCAGAGAATCATGATCACAGTGCTAAGAATATAACTTAGCCTTTCGTGATATTTTATATATACAGAAAATTAGGATCTTAAAGTGCCTGCATAGTTTTTATGTCCTGGCTTTGTGTCAGAAGAAGTAAAAGCTGGAATGTTTGGCAATAAATGGGCATAAATCCCAAATGCAGCAGCAGCCACAATGAAAATTCTACTGAAAGAAGAGGGGAAAACAGTGAGGTGATTAAAAATGCTCGTAGTAGAGGAAAAGTGGACCTGCCTTACAGTTCAATAGTATACTCAGTGAAAAGTCTGAACCACCTCTAATAGCTTTGCTGATCAGATAAAAGTGGTATTTTTCCTGAGTGCAATGGGGCAAAAGATCTACAACCTGCTGTGCAGACTAAAAGCCTTTGTTAAACCAGAAAACAAAACATTTACTGATAACATGGGGGAAAAAACCTCC
Organism: Mesitornis unicolor; assembly: GCF_000695765.1. Classification (NCBI taxonomy): domain Eukaryota; kingdom Metazoa; phylum Chordata; class Aves; order Mesitornithiformes; family Mesitornithidae; genus Mesitornis; species Mesitornis unicolor. The sequence continues at coordinate 21,275 of NW_010202465.1, forward strand.
AAATCACCTGTCCCCAAAGTCACTGGTTTGTTTTGTTTTGTTTAAAAGTACTTTTCTGTTTTTATAGCAGAATAAAAAGAAGAACATTTCTGAGTATGTGACTGAATTAGGAAAATTAACAGAGCGTTGCCAGCTTGGAGAGAGTTTAAATGATGCATGAAGAGCTTCAATAGTGTGTTGTATGCAGAAAGAAGCAATCCAGAACTGCTTGTTTACTGGGGCCTTTTATGTCCTAAAATAGTCCCTAGAATTTAAGTGAAGAGAGTGTCTTATCACGCTATGGAGCTGCAACAACATCATATAATTTGCTCAGCAAATTAACCAGTGGTCAAGCCAAAAGCACTATATAGGTGCTATTTAAAGACTCCATGCTTTACTTTGGAGATGCAGAAATTTGAAGCAGTAAAGCTTTCTTATGAAATTTTCCATGGAGTGCTTTTTCTTGCAGTATGTTAGCACTTGCATTTCTCTTCCAGAAAGAATAAAATGCAGCCACTCAATTAAAATTAACAAGCGGTTTCATTAAACAACTCTTTGTTTTATTATTACCTTTTTTTTTTCATATTATTACTTGCTAAGGGCCACATCTTCTGTATTGTGGTAAACAACTGCTTTAATAGACAGATGTGCCTTTGTAAGGCCTCAGACAGGAAGCTCTTTACCTGAACAGGTTTCATTGTGCCTCCTACATGCAAGGAAGAAACAGAAACAGATCTGAGCACAGTTGCACCTTGGTGTTAGGACAGCAGTTAACAAAATTGATCTTTTCAGCTTGGCCTGACATTCTTAAGAATGTTTAATTGGTTTATTGCTAGAGGACTACCAGCTCATTTTGCTTATTAGAGCATCTTCTATTCATTAATTTCATCAGAGGGAGGGTTGAGGATGATGGTGAGAAAGAATGAAAGCGCAGAGCCGCCTTATTACTACTACTACTACTACTGCTATTATTATTATTGTGAAAAAAAAAAGAAAATTAGTCTTAGTTAAAATAATACATTTTTTCATAGCAGGATTTGATACAAAGACTCTAATTATCAGTTCAGTGCTCAGTGAGAAACCTTGGAAGTCTCCACCTTGTATTTGCACGTTTGGTCCTTTCCGGGCACAGCCAGCTGCCAGGCCAGATGTTGCACGCTGCTGTTCCAGTAAGTGCCACTCCTTGCCCCTGCTCCTGGCAGCTGCTCAGTTCCCTTTATCCTGCACATTCAGCTTGAGACCCAGAGGTCCCCCAGCCTGTGGTCACTCCAAAATCAGATGTTACTCATTTGATCTCATAACCTTATTCAAACTGTCCCCTGTGCATATTCTAAGAGCTTCCTTCACCTATCCTACCCACTCTTACCATCCTTACTAGTAAACTTTCTTCTGGTCCACTCTAGCATCAAACAGGGAGATGCAATAAATGACTTCTTAGGGTCTTTGATCGCTGCTTCTGTCATCATCTTTGTTTTAGATGTCTGCCAGAGCCATGGCTATACACAGGGTTGCATATAGAGGAAGGATATATAAATAAGCCTAAAATGTAACCACAGAGGAAAGAATAATTCACCTCCTTGGTCTTTCTAGTGGATTCATTTAGAGTAACATGCTGTAGCCAGAAATCCCTGCTGTTGCTCCTCAGGAGAAGACTGTCCCTCTCATACTGTAATCTCCCTTGTACCCCTTTTCTCTGATGTTTATTATCACAAGAACAACGATGCAAAGTTAAGTTCAGTATAGAGCTGAACAGAACTCTGTACTGTATTGACTGTATACATTATCTATATCATTGTATATATGTATATATCTGCATTTGTATAAATAGATACATACACATGTGTAATTATATGTAGGGAGATTACATGTATGTATATATTTTATGTATTATACAGAGGATACGTAAGTCCTAGTTCATTGCGGTAGGACAATGTGAATAAGGATTGCCTAATGACACCTAACTTTTCTTCTGGGATTGATCTGAAGTACAATTTTTTGCATTAATTTTTTACTTAATCTTTTCCCTATCGCTTACTTTTACATTCATTTTTCTATTTAGCTCTGTCTCTGATTAATTTTCCTATAGATGCAGAGATGACAAGCTTTTTAATTTTTTTAAAACAGAATATATTTGCCAGATTGGCTTTCTTCCACAAAGCCTAACAACTCCAATGCTCAGAGCTTGTTAGGACTGATTCTTTTCTAACTACATCTATGCATTCAGGGATGTGATTAATTCTCCTAGAAAAAAAAATCTATTAAAAAATGTATAACATGGATAAGTGTCACACAGCTGGCTATGAAAAAAAAGGGTATTAATCACAACATTTAGATTAGATTATAGATGCAGTTGAACTTTTTTCTCCCTTGCTGCAACCATTCTTTTTGGAACAGTCACTACTCTGCTATTCTAACAGGGAGAAAAACACATTTAATTTTTCCAGCTGAAAACGCTTGGCCTTACTTTCAAGATAATTTCATGAATTTGATAAATATGGCTCATTGAAGAATATAGGCTCAAAACCAAGAACTATCCTTATTTTAAGAGTCAACAAACATCTAGAAGAAGAAAAATCTGAGAAGCTAAAGACAGTAAACACGTTTGATGGAGGTTACTGTACTATGTTAGTTAAAATCTCAAACTGCTTTTATGAAGCATGTAATTTGTGACACACTTCCAGGGAGGGAGCATCCACAGTTCCCCTGGGCAACCTGTTCCAGTGTCTCACCACCCTCTCAATAAAGAATTTTTTCCTAATATCTAGTCTAAATCTACCCTCTTGCAGTTTAAAACCATTCCCCCTCATTCTATCATTACCTGCTATTGTAAAAAGTCTCTCCCCAGCTTCCCTGTAGGACCCCTTCAGGAACTGGAAAGCTGCAATAAGACGCCTTCTCTTCTCCAGGCTGAACCCCAACTCTCTCAGTTGGTCCCCATAAGGGAGGTGCCTCAGCCCTCTAATCAGCTTTGCGGCCCTTCTCTGGACCCACTCCTATAGCTTGATGTCCTTCTTGTATTGGGGGCCTCAGAACTGGATGCAGTACTCCAGGTGGGGTTATTCCCTTAATTCCTTTTAACCAACTGTTTTTCTTTAAATTTCATCACATTTTTATGTTAAACAGACTCAGAAAGACAAGAGGTTCTCAAAGGGAATAAGTCAGCTTAAAGTTCCTAGCTCTCGTTCTAGTCAAGCATTGTAATTTTCCAGGCTGAAAGATGCTTTTCATTTGATAAAAGTTAGTTTTAGAGTACTTTGGAAATTTACACATTAACACAGGTCATGACCCCAAAAGGCAAATTAATAGACTTACAGACAACTTTTTATTCAATATATAGCTTGGTACAGGACCATTATTTCAACGTAAATGTAGCAAATTACTTTTTCCCCACTTTAAGCACTGATTTTTCATTAAGATTTTTGTTAAATGATACCTGCCTTACTACTGAGCACACGTTATTTGCTCTCCACTGGCTTTTTTAATGGCCACCCAATGAGGTCGTATATCACTCTATTTGTTATATCTACATCTGGTCAAACTGTTCCTAAAAAATCATTTATTGAAATAAATTAACCTTTTTCCCAGTTCTACGAAATATTCATACAAAGAATATGACTTTTATTACTTCATTCCTTATTCATAATTGTTTGTCAGATCACTTACGTGAACAAATTATTGCCTGTGGATTCTTCTCAAACTTCCAATCATTCCTCTCCATCTGGATGACGAGGCTGGCTTCATTAGTCACACGGTCTTATTTATGTCCTTTGATATGCAATAACTATCCCTGTGGAGACCAAACTGGGGATGCCCAAGTTAAAAATCACAGTTTGTTTTAGCTTGAGTTAGCTCACGAGAGCTGCAATGGGCTCGAATGCTCTCAGAAGCACCCAGAGTAACAAATATCTTCCAAAGGAAAGATTGAATAAACTGAATTTAAAGAAACTGCCTAGCATTTACTTGGAAGTGTTCTTATTTTTTAAAAAAATTATTTTATTTACTTTTTACACAAGAAAATGTATCAATTTTTCTACATAGATAGAGTTTCTGTGCTCAGACAGTTCCTGAATGAACCATCAAAATAGATAACCATCTGCTGGTTGTCTAGAATGATCCTGGTTTGTTTGACATGTCATTTATGCATCTGTAGATGTGTTTGTGTGCTGGCAGGTATTGACATGACATAAGTGTATACTCGACCATGAATTCTTTGTATTTCTCCTCTGATTTATGTAGCAGCTGAAGCAGTAAGTCTCTAGCTGGGAACACTCATGAAAATAAACACATATATATTATAAGTTTAGAAATATACTTCTTGACACATTTCACATAGCGTTTATATGGAGACATTACTTCACCCTTCTTCCAGTGGTCTCCACTTAAACTCACCAGTCTCTCTTTTGTAGCACCATTATTTATGGATGATTTGAGATAAGCTGTGTTGTGAGGGGTAGAATCAGCAGCTCCTTCAGGTCTCCTGCCAGTGCAGATGTGTCCCACTGGGGATGCAGGGCTGTGGCCTCGCTCCTCACCTTTCCTTAGCCAACTCTGTCCCTGTTAATCTGCTGCTGCTTCATTGACTGTCCTGTCTGTCATTCAGACGGGTCATTAAGTACACATACTTCTGCCTCAACTTGCCAAAGGTAACGTCACTTTAGCTTGTTCTCTGGCTTAGATTTTAAAGTATTTCCACCACCTAATTCTCTCAATATTATTACTAGATGATAATTTCTTGGTATATATCTTTTTCTATTAAAGGCTTTCATTTGGAATTCACACCTGGAGGTTTTAATTTACTTTTCTAATGGCTCATTAAAAAGTGAATATAGTAGTTTAGGAAATGATTTGGGTACATAATTTGGCATGTGAGCTAGGTCTAGTTACTAATTATCATGTGTTAATGCTTGAAGGGCCTGGCTGCTTTCTGAGCAACTGAAATCAGTGGAGATATGCCACAGATTTCCCTCCCTGAGTATATGCTAAGTTACTGAGGTGTGAGCTGGGAGCCTGGACGTCCTGCACTGTTGGTAAAAGCAAGTGACCTCCAGGCATGGGACTGGGGCTACAAAGCCTTAAACTTCATCTTGATGGATCCCTCTGGAAAAAGACATTTAGTAAATAGTGGTAAGTAGTATTTAGTAAATAGTAGATGGTATTTAGTAAATACTTAGTATGATACTTAAAAGTGAAAACATCAAGAGTCTGAATGTTGTACATTTGAATGACAAAGAGCAGAGCCTGGTTTAGAAAGTCTGTGTTTTTGTACTCCTCTCTTAGGCTCTTACACTCTTCATGGGCTCTTGTATTTCAAAAGAAAGGAATAGGCAGTCTGATCTTTTGAAGTGAAGGACTGGGCTGTGATGCTGCTTAAGTTCAAGGGAAACCTTGGAGCTCATCTCTCAGTCGTGTACCACAGACAAGTGAGCTTGGCAAGCACAGCCTGTAAGCATCCTCACAGGAATCAGCCAGGGCTCCTGCTCTGAAACACCTGTGACCCCCTAACCAGCATTTGGGTGGCTCTTTATATTCTATTCTACACATAATGCATTTTTTGCGCTCTATACAATATTGCATTCTATATTATATTGTATTTTTCTCTATACAGCAGAATCTTCTACCATTTTTATTTTGGGTGCATGCATGAAAAGTTAAGGAATGCTAATTTCAAACCTAGATAATTCCCAGTAAAAATAAGCCTCTAGCCTTGTTTTTATGAACCCATGCAAAAACATGAATGCTTTCCCTGGATCCAACTAATCTGTTAAATCATGGTTTTGCATGGGAAAAAACCAACAGTGTGCACTTTGTACACATATGCCAGCACTTTGTTAGTTTGAAAGAAGAATATTGTTTGAAATATTGTTTCAAATTAATATATTTTGTTACTCAGGAACAAAAGAAAAAATATGCTGGGGGCAGAGTTTAGTTGGAAAATAAGAGATACCAATGGGAAGGAGCAAGGCCTAAAAGGAGATAAGAAAGAGCAGCACAAGGCTGTATAGCATGCATGCTGTAGCAATGCGATAGATGGATTCTTGACCAGGGGCTTAACAACCAGTGGTCCAAATCCAATAAATCTTATCCACAGGGTTAGCAGAAAAGTCTTCCTAGTGAGAAATAATTGACTTTACCTCAGGGCAAAAGCAAAAAAATAAAAGAATTCATCACACACACAGCTGCAACGCAGGACTCCAGTGATTCTTTTGTCACAATTTAGCTGAAGACTTTGATGTATCTTCCAATGCTTTAACCTAATGAATTAATAATTATAAAACTAATAATGGGAATACTGAGTTAGTTATCAGGTTACCGGAAGGATTAGGAGAAACGTGATTAACATAATCTTGGAAACACTCATAGACATTCATTATGTGTTCATCCCCCATGTGGTCCTTCCCATCCTCTTTCAGAGGTTGCTGTCCCTGTATAATCGGGTCATGCCAGCCCTCTTAAGCTTGTCCTGGGCAAAGTCAGCCAGGTTGGCCTGAACCCTGCTGGGAGGGATCTGGGTCACTGCATTTGAGTTACTGCAGTCACCCGACTGCAGGAATGGCTCAGACTGACATCAGTGACCAGAAAATGAGGGGTAATACCTAACTACATGGAGCAGGGCATTTTAAACCACAGAACAAGCTCTCCCTCCCTCCAGAAATGCTAATCTTTTTCCCTATGTAGGGGCTTTTGCATTTTGGAAGAACATCAAGCTTGTAGTAACAAGTGTAATTCAAATATCATTCTGCAGAATTTATGCTTTCTGGGACAAAGACAGTTTCTTGTTGATCATCTGGCAACATAAGAACCCAATCTAACTTTCTCATTTATTCATTACCTACAGAAGTGGTTAATTCATTTAAATGCTCTCTGAAAATAAAAAAGGTTCCCATTGTTTTCATTTTTGTAACTAACATCTTCTGTGCTAGAATAATTTTGTTTCCTACTTCTGCAGTTAGTTTAACATATGCTCTGTAACGAGAAATAATCAACTTAATATAGATGTATTCAGTTTTCTTGGATGTTCATCACAGCTCTCTGCTCTATATGTAGCTCCAGGAGTGCCTTAGCATCAGTGTGGGGCAAAGGCTACATCAGCCTTTGGTAGCCACATAATGTCACAGATTTGTCACTTTTACTTCTAGCACATCCTTTCAGCCAGCTGAGCCCTACCTCCACATGTCTCTATAATTCCTCAAATACCATAAATTGAGGCACTTAAGTGTTACTAAACTGAGCCTACTGAAAACTTCTGGAGGCTATAGGATAATTTACATGTTTATGTTATTTTGAACATTGATCCTCTTTTCGTAAGAAAACTCACAAACACACTGTGCAGTAAGATTTTCCCTTTGTCTCCCTCCTTTGAAAGACAATGCCGTACATATTACACAAGAAACTAGTTCTGTCAAAAATACTTATGTCTGGAGAAACAGAAAAATTAAAGCAAACACTTTTATGTAAAATAACTCAGCTTTATTTATTTATTTTTTTTTAAATCAAGTCCTGGCTTTTGTTTTTCATAGCTTGGAACTAGGGTGTTATTTTCAGTAGGAGATTTCTGGCTGTTGTTTCTTTGATATTTTATTTGTTAGTTCTATAGTTGATGCACAATTTATGTATTGCTGGATGCACAATTTAGACTGATAACAACCACCAGAGAAATACTAGAACAGTGGCTTAGATATACAGTTAAACTTATATGAAATTAATAAGTTTTAACTTTTACAGTATTGTTTCTCCTTTTTGTTTTGTTTTGTTTTGTTTTTCTTTTAATATTTTTCTGCCTTGTTTTATTTTACAGTGAGGCATTAGAAAAGCTCTATTAAGCAGTTAAATCAGTACATTGAACTAGAATTACAGAAAATATTAACTGTGTATTTTTAAGACAACCAGAAATTACATAAACAATATCAGCAAGGTGTACCACATGGAAAAAACCAGTCAGGAGTGTTTTCTTATCTACCTTTTATAGAGGATTTCTGTAGTGTCAAACATCCTTTCTCATTATGGAGAGGTCAGCTGGATTAAGCAAAGTTGGTTGACGTAAATGCTCTTCAAGCTTGAAGGCTGAATTGATTGCAGTGTATCAGTCTGGAAGAGATAATAGTCCTGATAATTGAATTCATTTCATTTCTTCTTTAAAAAATGGATAAACAGATAGATATGGAAGGGAGGATATTTAATTCTGCTATGATTAAGTCCTCCAGTTAGAAAAAGTTGCTTGAGTTTCACCAGAATGGCACCATTTTGCAGCCAAGTGTCAGATCTACTATGTAGTATCTCATATCACATATGAGCTAAGAAAGTGTGTAGTTAGGTTGTGGGATAGGTTTGTTTGCTGGGCTTTTAAGTTTAATATTATTTGATATAAATACATATTTATAAATACATATTGTTAAATACAATCCTGTCATTTTGAGCAAGATGTTCCTCCTAACCCTTTAAAATCATAAAAGCTTCAAAGAATATATATGGCAAATGTACAAATACAAAATCAGTTCTTTTCCAACAAATTCATTATCAGTTCTTTTTCTTTAAAGATACTAAGAGGAAAACAGTCAATTGCAGTCCACCTCTGCAATTTTATCAAAGCCACCACTTCATGGACTGAATTTGTTAAAAGTTGCCTAGAATAAATGAACTTTGCCATACAAAATATATCTGACAAAAGTGCCACTAGAAATTTTTTATGAAGTTTCAGGCTGAAGGAAATTTAAATGGCTGAGCTATAAATGTCTACATAAGAGGGTTTGGAGAAAATGCTGACAGGCCCCTATCTCCAGTGATGCTGGCAGGTGCTGTTATAATTAGTTCTTTGGAAGCAAAGAACTGTTCATTTCTGCAAGCAGAGTAAAACCTTGTCTGCAGACCAGGTCTGTTAATTTGAGAGTGAGCATTATTTCAGTGCTTGGTCTACTTAAGAAGAATAAAGAGCATTTGGTAGAGGTCTTTGGTGCTGAATAAACATCCTCAGGTCTAGACTTTGAGTTCTCTTAGTCAGCAGAAACTGCCAGGGGTTAGAAAGATCAGAGTGTTTTCAGCTCATTTACGATGTAATTTATGAAATAAACCTATGGAGAGACATTTAAACCAGCAAACTGCTGAGAAAAAATGGTTCCTCATTCAACAATTCAGCTGACAGTGCGTTAGAGTCAGTAAGAAAATCACTCCTTTTTCTTTTTCAAAGTTTGAGAGAAATGTATGTAACAGAAAAAAAGCCAAACATTGAAAAAGGTAGCATTATAAAAGAGGGATGAGCACAATATATATCTTAATATGGAGATCCAGTAATATTTTCTAAGAAGATACAATTCAGTATAATATAAAAAAGTCAGAGCATACAGCTTTTCCGTCACTGCAGGAAATGGGCTGTTAGTATTTGTATCCCAGTCTCTGCTTGTCTTACTCTTTTTGCAAGCTAGACCTTAATTTATCTATTGATGAAACACATGCAAATATTTCTGACACCTCGGGGTGTATTATGAGGCTGAATTGGTGTTATTCATCATTATCTACAAAATGCAGTATAAATTCTCTTTTTTAGACTTACGAAGAAATAAAGAGGTCCAAATGTAACTGCAATGTGAATGACGAAGAACAATAGGTCTGATAGAGATAAATTATTCTTAAAAAAATGAAAATTACAGGGTTGTTTTGTACTCAGGGCAAAAATTTCTGTGTCTCTTACAGCAGAGACACTGCTTAAATTAACAGTTGGCTGCCACTGTGTCCCCTAGAAAATCATGGGAAAACTTACCTTATAAATAGTCCACAGTAGAGAGTTTGAATGTATAATTATAGATATCGGGAGAAAAAAAGTTGAATCCGGTGATTAGACAATAGCTGCAGCCATGAAACTCTGAATCTCATTTTAATGGTTGTAGATTATCCTCCACACATGACAATATTAACTGCATGTAATTGCTGTGAAAGTGCTCTCTTTGTCTCCCTAAAAATGGTTTCCTCTAAACTGTAAGTAACAGACAGACTCAAGAACCCTTCATGTCCAACACTAATAAATTCTAAACAAAGTTGTAATGCCACATGAGACAGAGTACTTCTATTGACTTTTGCATGATACATATCAAGCTACTTTGAGACTGCTGTGCTAGTTAAGAACTTAAATTCCTGAAGCTGCAAACGCTGAAGACATCTCAGCTGTGAAATCATTGTCATCCTTACCCTCAGGTACCTCACCAGCTCCTTGAGAGCAGTTGGAAAAACAGCTATGAATATCTAAGTCAAAAAAATTATTGCTGACACCACAGAACAACAGCAGTTGCTCACTGTGAGTGATCTGATAACAACAAATGGAATTATACATTTGTCATCTATTTCCTTCAGTGTTAATCTGGAACAGAAGGTGCAACACAAACTGGTAAGCTGGCAATTTACAACCTTAACAGAGAGAGAAGTGTGAAGATGAAACTAGAGGTTATCCAGCTCTCGCAGCCCAGAGGCAATCATCCTGATGTTAAAATAACATCTTTCTATCTTTATGCATATGAAATGGCTCAAATTCAGCAAAGCAAAAAATTCATCAGTGGAGGAAGGGGAAACTATGACCCACAGGCAGTCTCTGATCATGGGACTGTCAAACTGTAGAGTCCCATCTCTTCCCAAATGCATATGCAACAATTTACCCTATTTACTCCTTCCTTTTGTTGGTTCCCCTGTTTGTGGGCTGAAAGTCAGTCCTGTCTTCTCATTTAATCTGAAGTCAGCTATCTACAGCTGCTGCTGCTGCCATCAAAGACCAAAACCTTGCTTATGTCCCTCAGCTGTAGGACTTCATAAATCATACTCAAGCAACAAAGGCACTAGCTCTCATTCTATTTCCTAGAAGAGCTAAGAATCAGCAAGGACCTACTGTCTACTGTCCAGTCTTCTGGATTTTTTGTAGTGAAAAGAGCATCTGTTTTCCTCTAAAGGTATTTTTGCACAATTGTTTTCTAGATTCCTGGCTTTGATACTGCTATTTCATGAACTAGTCCTTTTGTAGTTTCTAGCTTTTGCAAGATAATGTTGAAAACAATATGAAAGATGCATATTAAGTTCTAAGGAAAGTGTGGACTTTCTTCTCCTTGTTGAGTAGATTTAATTTTTAATTGTTAACCAGAAAGGTTTTCTGGTGTGACTGGACCCTGGAGTCTAGTCTAGATTCAACCTGACTATCAGGTAAGTGAACTGTAGAGAAGATATCACAGAATACCTTTATGCTTATTTCAGGATTTCTTGGTTGTCTCATAAAGTCACCTCTGTAATGGTAATTCTAAATCTGCCTCCCTGGTGCTGCCTCTTTCCTTACTTGTGTGATTTTTGTCTCACCCCTCTGAGAGTCAGCTATTAGAAATAAATCTGCATTGCAGAGCTATGAATTTGCAGAGTAGAGTATGTGTAGAAAAAATTTCTTGTGTAACCTCCATGCTCACTAGCACCAGCTGGGCTCTGGGAAGGGAGAGATCACAGGAGGGCTCTTGCGGTTGTGTTTTACTCAACTTTGAAGGTGAAACTGAGGTATGATCTTGGGAGGCAGGGGAATGACGTAGACTTCAAAGATGATCATCACTAGACAGTACAATTGGTACAATTCCTGTGTCTACTCCTTTCTGTGGAATAACATACTCTCCCTCTTGGTTGTTCATATGAATGAAATCCATATCTGCTTAAGTTTGAATCTGTTAATATTCGCTGTGAGTATTTTTTCCCTACTCTTTCTGCATATAAATCACTCAGGTGATGCTGCCGACAGATCCTGTGGCTAAACTCAATCATGTAAGCATGTATTTTCTTAATTATTTCTGCCACCCTTGAAATCCAGATTAAATTTCTGCTTCTGAAGAAAAATATGTTTTTAATACCCATTTCTGGGGTTTGTGCGTGTTTTTCAGGTCTGCCTGTTTCTTGTGTTTAGCTACATAAAGGTAGCTTCTAATGAAGTATCTTTTTGTGAGGCAAGAGTGAGGGCCACAATGATTGTAGCTTTTCAAGTAAAAGGACTGTAACTTAAGATGTATGTTATATGCAAGCATGCTGAGAGGCAATGGGAGAATCTTGTAAACAAAGCTGCCCATATGTTGCATCTTGAACATTTTAACAAGGAAGTTGATTACTTTTTTCCTCTCTTTGACAACACTCAAAAGGGTTCATGATTTTTCACTGATAAAACTCCTGCAACTTTTTCTTCTTATTTTTGTGAAAATACAGAATAAAGGCACATCCAAGACAGCAGTTCACAGAATAGATGAGCTCCCAGGGGGCTTAGTTTCTTAGGGCTGGCAGATGGTAAAGTAAGAAACTTGTTTTGATGAAAGAATTTGAGGAATCTGAATGAATAATGACAACTAGTATGTATAGAAACAGGAACTTTTTTCTCTGGGTTTTGACCATGGATGAATATCTTAAAACTTGTCATCAAGATAAGTAGTTTGAAACTATATTAATGATTAAAGTGAAAGGAGACTGTGGGAGCCAGAAGAGGAAGAAAAAGGGAATTCATACAGTGCTGTGGGTGTGGGTGGTTTTTTTTTTCTTTTTGAAAGCTTCATAAAATATAAAGGTGATAAATAAAGGGTAAGGACAGAACAGTTGAAAGATTTGGGCAGAAGGAAGAAACATGGTTCAGCATTTACAGAACATCCACAAAACTTGGCTGGAGATTAGGAGTACACAGTGCATCTGAATGGCAACAGCAACAATCTATCTTAATTTGAGCCTACAACCATGTAAAATGGTACCAAGAATTAGGCTCCAAATATTGGAATAAATTGAGCTTTAACTGAAAGAGAACAGATATGAAGAAACATATAGTGAAGGCAGCTCAGGATGGGAGCTATAAAGTAATAAGAAAGGATAATGGAGGCAGATAATAGGTAAGTTGGAAGCAGAGAAATAATAAGAGAATTCTATCAAATACAACCTTCTGCCATTGATTTCTTTCAGAGAGTGACTCTGAAAGGGCCAAGTTTCTTCCTTCTTTATACCTCTTGGCATTAGTAGAACTTCAGTAAGCAAATCCACTTCTTCACCAGTGCCACAATGGAGAGAATCAAGCCTGAAGTGACTAATCTACTTGATTTTCATACCTCTTATTTTCTCAGATTTTTTTTGTGGACTTGAACAAAATCAAGAGAGTAGTAAAGATTATTGATGTCAGGATTGTATTGAAAGAAGTAAAACCATGGTTTCAAGCAATTTCTACATTTGAGTAGAAGTCAGCACTGTGTTTGGCTTATCATTATGCTGTTCTTTTTAATGTTAATTGTGTGTGATTTGACCAATTTACTGTGAATTTTTTTCTCTTTTTCCATGTTCAGACTTACCTGTGCCTTGCTCTCCAGGTTCTTTTCTTTCTTGCTTAATGAAGCTCTACCAGCTGGTATTGGTGGTTAAACAGTATTAGAAGATAGATACCATCTTTAACCTTATTTCCTATTCATAAGTGTAATTTTAACCATTAACCTGAGGTAACATTAAGAGGAAAAACTGTGCTGTTATTAAAAGTGCTATCAGGATAAATTAGTATCTTCACATTTAACTGTTTTTGGCTTTTGAGGCTCCTCATGTTAAAGAGTGAACCTTCACCTCCCCCTGAAATCTTTCCATTAACTCTTTTGGGGAGTATCAGTAAGAGTGTTGGAGCTTTTACTTGCTTTAGCAACATGGCACAGGGCATTATCTACCAAGTACTGGTGTCTTGTATGAATGTGGTTTAGCTAACGCATGTGCTGGTGTGAAAACCACAGACCGTAATATCGTCATGATCTTTTGTGTATGTGTTCAAATAAAACCCCATCAAGTTGTGCTATGATAAGGTCAGGTTCTAGTTCTGCACTAAGCTAATATTAAAAAATCTTTGTTTTTCAGCTCTAAATCAGTGTATTGAAGCTGCTGTTCATGGAGATAATGGAAGCAAGTTACACAAGCAAAGTATTGTGTCAGACATATAAAATAATATGAAGAAGTTAATGATTGTCCCTATAGGCTCCGCCTGAACACTGAAGGGCGGTGTACTTGAACGTACACCCTGGGCAAATGAGCCCCCTGGGCATTGCTTTACTGCACTTTTGCTGGGAGTGCAAGTGATCAAAATCACACCAATAAAGATTTTTAAAAATTCTTTAGGAAACTGCTTATGTACCAAAACCAACACTATCATCAAAATACAAAGAAAGATACTTAGAATTCTAAACTGCTGATCAAGATGAGGGGTTGGTGGAGAGAAAGTAGAGAGTTGTGCCTTTGGAAGAAATGAGGAGAGGTCAGGAAATCCCAGTTCTGTTTTGCTTCAGCCTCTAAATATATTGCAAGAGTGGTTTCTGAACAAAAGCTCTTGTTAGCCACTGTTAGCTTAAATCACTTTCTGCAGATAAGGGGTTGCTTTAGCCTGCTCTGCTTTACCCCATCTCCCACTTAAGCAAACAGTTGCTTTGGTCCACAGCCTGGAGGGGGATTGCTGGCTGAGGCAATCTCCTGATGGGCTTTATTTGATGTTAGGATATGTGTGTAACAATTCCTGATGGAACAAGTTGTTCAAATGGATTGAGAGAAACAGCAAGCAAACGGTGCATAAAGATGTTCTGAGAATAACTACTGAAGATGAGGTATGATGGGAAATTTTACACATGGAACTGTGTTATCCGGACTATTCTCAGGGATGGGACCCAGTGCCGTGATACAGTGCAATACCACCTCAGCAGTTAACCCATTCATCAGCCTGACAATACCAGATTTGTACATAAAAGGACATTGAGGAAGGCTTGCTGAATACACCTGGGTCTGAAATTTTAAACTTGGTAACAAAATGCATGTTACTCCAGCACTTACTACATGAGTTTAGAGGTACCACTGCATTTGAGGCCAGGAGGGACTATTAATATCAGCTAGTCAGATTTTCTGCTTTATATATGCCATAGAAGTACCACCTAGCAATTCCTATGTGAGGCCTATCACTTCAAATTAAGTAAGAATATAATCTTTAGGCCATTAAACGGAATCAAAACTTAATGTGATGAATAATCTACACAATCATTTGTTCTATTTAATAGGCAAGATAATTTAACTGTGTAACAAATGCAGTATATGTTTGTTTGGATTTGATACAAGATGCTTCAGCCTGTGTAAGGAGAAACCATCTGAAGTAGTGATAGAGCAGCTCATTTGCCTGAACAGTTATAGCTTGGCATCTCATCTGCAGATTTAAGTATTTACTGTGCTGTATATTGGCTGTTTTTCAGTTCAGCGCCTGTGTTATCTACCAGCTCTGCCTAAAAGAGCCACAACTTCTGAATGTGATCACTTTGCTTGTAGAGATTACATCATCCATAGCCCTAACAGAACCTGGCCAGACTTGTTTGATGATAATCTCACCTGTAGCTGGATGCAGCTTTCAACAGAGCCTTTCATACTCTCTGCTATAAAGCCTGCTCTGTAGGTGCTTCCAGGCAGATTGGACAGTCTGCTGACTTTTTCCTTCCTGTACAGGCTGTCTTTCAGCACGATTTCACTTTAATTGTGCTTACAGAGATTATACTTTATCCATTATCATCACAGTATGAGTATTGACAATCCTATTATTTGACATGCTAATAAACAACTATTCCTTGTTTTCTTTATTTTTTTCATACTTTGTCTTCAAAAATTGGCTTAGCCTGAACAGCAAAATTCCAAAACATAACTCCTTCAGTTTGCAAAATTTTAATTAAGGGGAAGTATGAAGATGATAGAGCACTGTATCTGATATTTCTTCCTGAGAAAGTGATGGAATATTACACAATTATATGAAGTGGACATTTTCAGTAAAGCAATGACACATTTTGGATTTTATGTGCATATTAGGTGTTTAAACCTGTAGCTGGAACCTTCTGATGTTTAGGTATATGACTGTTAAGTTCTTACATTTGACTATCAAAAAGGATTTGTTTAAAGTCTTCTTATCAGGACTGCCCAATGTTGCTGTGATGTGAGTTCAAAACTCCTGTTGAATTTATGCAGCAGCTTCTAAATCAGAATCACAGAATCTCAGGATTTGGAAGGG
>NW_010202466.1:0-11187 GCF_000695765.1 Mesitornis unicolor
CCCCACTCCCCCCTTTTCCAACACCAGGCCCAGGGGTCCCAGCATTGCGGGAGGGTCCCTGCACTGGGGGTGGTCCTGGCCTTGCCCTCCCCGACCCACCTCTGCCTTCCTCCAGCTCAGCTCCTGCCCAAAGCAGCCGTAACAGCACCCTCCCCGCTCCAGCCACCCCCATGAGCAGCACGCGGCTTGTGCCCCTGTGGGGGACCCACGGTGGGAGGGGTGAGGGGGTGGCTCACACCCCCTATAACCCTTGGGAGGGGCAAGACTCTGCATTTTGGGGAGTGGGCAGGGTACAGGCAGGGTGGGTGCAGGCAGGACTCACTCATTAGGCAGGTCTGCAGGAGTGGGTTCAGGCAGGGGTTGCAGGGGTACAGAGGGTGCAGGGTAGGTACAGGGAGGACTCAACCCTCAGGCGGGGCTGCAGGAAGGGGTGCAGGGCACAGGGGGTGCAGGATGCAGGCAGGGGTCCAGGCAGGATCTTAGGCAGGGCTGCAGGGGGGTGCAGGGGTCACAGGCAGGGCACAAGTGAGGGGTGCAGGCAGGGTCCAGGGGGTGCAGGCCAATTTGTACACCACTTCTATTGAAGGAGATGATTCCTCCTGAAGGAGACGCTTTCTGTGTTTAATCAGGACTAGTATTAAGTATATTAATGTAGTGAGAAATAGTTTAATTCTAGACTCTTCTATTAGATCCGTGGCCTGCTGCTTCCTCTGTATAGGCTGTGTACAAGTCCAGTTAGTGAAATTACAGTTGCTTCAGCGTCAAAGCAAAAAATCAAACACAAGAATATTAAAATCTAATCTTCTGCTCTTCATTTAAAGCTCTTCTGCTGAGACAAAAATACAATGTAATTCAAAATACAGGCAAAAATGTGGGGGAAGTTAAAACAAGTCAAAGTAGCTCAGCTGTTTTTAATTTAACCAGTTACCTTCTGAAATTCCTCAGAATGGTTAACAAAGCCTGAAGAAAATGGGGACAATCCTAATGGCTTGGAGGTTTGCCATATACTTTTAATATTTAAAAAGGGTAAAAAGGCGACCCAGAACATTACTGGACTCTTTGCTTGATGTCAGTTCTGGTAAAAGTCACAGGACAGTTAATTCAAGACTGTACGAGCAAAGAGTTAGACGCTGAAACTATAGTTCACGGCAGTCAGTGGGTTTTGTGGGAGGTACCTTTAGTTAAAGAAAGGGCATGTTCTTTTTTGGTGGCTGGCTGACTTAGTGTCATATGGCCCTGTGAGGGAGAAAACCTGCCCTGGGCAGAATACAGAGGTTGACTGTGAGATGGATTAAAACCTGCCTGTGGTGTTTAGTCTCTCGAGATAGTTGAAGTAGGAAAAAAAGCAAGAGGCAGCTAAATTCTGGGTGAGCTTTCCTTTGCCTTTGCTCTTGTACAGGAGAGGTCCTTCACGGACAAAGCTCCGTTCAGGGCCTTGCAGTGGGGCTTCTGGCAGTTTGAGGAGTCCCCCCAGCGCTGGAGTGACTGGTGAAATGGTGGGGTGTCAGGGGAGAGGTCGGAGGACAAAAGGCACCGTGCTAAGAGGTAGAAGGGGCTGTGATGTAAACTCCAAATGTTTGTAATGTGTAGAGGGGAGGGGAAAAAAACCCAACAAGCTCAGGGTGGAGGCCAGGAGGAAACACGATGTGATGGAGCCAGTGGGGAGAAGATGCAATCATTCAAAACAGGGCTTTTTTTTGTATCAACGTGCTGCAGAAATCATTCAGTGACCCCTCCAAAAAAGAATGATTTAGTGAAGAAGTTGTAAAAATTGTGTATAAACTAAGTTACCCGGTTAGTTACAACAGAAATCATTAAACTGACAGCTCAAAAAATAGCACAAAATATTACCCAGCAATAGCAGGTTGGTGTGCAGGACTGATTCTTGGGGATGGCTTTTGCTTTGCTCACTCTCCAAAGCTCCTCGAACTCCTGCAGCATGCACCTGGACTGTGTCCGGCCCGCGATGAGCTGCTGCCACGCAGTGGGCAATGGAGGCGGGAGACTGGGTTCCTTGGACAGCCCTTCCAGCCACACTGGTGAGGAAATACAGAAGCCGTTCTCAGAAAAACTTGTAGGAATTTATTAAAATAATTTTTTTTAAAGTGCTCGATGGGCATGCTGACAGTGTTACAAACAGTCCCAAACTGTTACACATGTGGTGTTGAAGGGTAAAACTGTGCTGAAGGGAGGGTATAGCTGAAGGGTTATAGCTCAGTTGTGGTGCTTCAGGTGCTCTGGGTGGCAGAGAAGATGAGTTGTGGGAGCTGGAAGAAGATGAGAACCGTTAAAACAGGAGAAGTGATGGTGTTGAAGAGTGACAGTGAGGGAAACGGTGAAAGAAGAAACCCAAAATATATATAATATGCAAAAAATATTAGTGGAAAAATCTTTATTCAATAAGTATATAAAGACAACAGGTAAACAACTGAAAAAAATCTTTTTCCTATATAGCATTTTGGAGGGTATTACTTTAAAATCAAGAACGTTCACCTTTCAGCTCCATACAGACAGACGACCTCTGAGTGAGCAGTGCTGCACTTTGCAGATGCTGCCGTGCAGGTACCAATGGGTGATGAAATGCACACTGAAATGCCAAGAAAACAGAACTTCTGTTGTGATCTTGAGCCCTGGCTTTAGACAAAGGTTAAGGCTCAGTTACAAACTCATCCTCTTCACCCTCTCAACAAACACAGAACGTGAATTTTTACACAAAGTCCTTGGACTAGGACCTACATAGTGCTACTTGTAAACAAAGTGGTAATAAATCTTCACAGAGTGTAAAACAGCACAGCCTAACACTATTTGAGTTATAAGTTTAACACTTACTTAGTGTAAAGGTGAATAATCTGAGCCCGGTTGTTTTGGTTTTGTTTTTTTTGAAAATTAATACTACAGAACTGGAGTGGGGGGGGGAAAGGGCCAGAAATATAACACTAAATATATGAGTTTATTTTAACTAATATAACTTCAAGACAGACTGCTCAGCAAAGGCTGTTTACAATCCAACGTCTCATTTATGGCTTTTTGAAATAAAACCTCTAACTATCCTTTAAAGGAAGCCTATGCTATGGGTAGCGACTCAAGTCATATATTTTTTAAAATTTCACAGAGAACAGACAATTATATTCTTTGTTCCAGCTGAATTCTTTCTTCATTCCAGCTGAAATGATGTACCATGTCAGGAAATTCATTTAATAGATGTATAGAAAGAGCGAGGGAGGTGCCTACAGATTATGCATACAAGTGTAGAAAAGCTCTGTTGGTTTGAGGTGATGTGTAAAACCTGGCTAACTCAATACCCACTTTTAAAATAAAAGTTCATGGAGTTGCCCCTCATGAACGAAAATGTGCGTTAAAAGGTTTGTTCTTGAAGAGTGATTGCACATCACAAAGAGGTACAGCAGGCATTTCAGAGTACATGCAGAAAGCACCCATTTCTGTTCAGCGGCTTAGCAAAGTCAAAGCAGAACCACTCTGTAGTGGCTTTAAGACAAGTCCTAAATCCAGACAAGTAGTGTTTGTTTGCCTCGTTAATGAACGAAACACGACATTAATCCAAAACCAAGTGCAGTCCAGTTGTTTAAAGTTCTTTGGGGAAAAAAAAAAAAAGTAAATCCAAAATAGGTAATCCACTGGTGTGGAACAAGTGCAAAAAAATAAATTTACTGGCTGTGTGACAGGAATACACACACTTGCAGTTTCTGCTGTCTCCAGCGATGAGTGTTCTGTTTGTTCCTTCTTCATGAATGTATATGTCTCCTGGAGGCAGCAACTGCTCCTGGCCTTCAATTCACAACGACACTTCTGGCAGACCATTGCTGTCATCAGTTGTCATGTCCTCTGGGGCACTCTCTTGGTTCACATCCACTGTGGCACTCTCTTGGCTCATGTCCTCTGGGGCACACTCTTGGTTCACGCCGAACAGTGTCAAGTCTGTTCCTCTGCAAGTCTAAAAAAAAAAAAAAAAGTTTAGATGTTCTTCTTCTGTCTAATACTGGCACAAAGGAAAATGTTTTCTCACAAAAAGAGTTGGCTTGTGTGGTGTTCTTAAGACAAACGTTGCAGTCCTGTCTTCCCCGCTAGCTGAGGCTCTTACCTTCCACGGCTAATATGCAAAATGAAAACAAAACCCAACAACAACAACAAAACTGGCAACAAATCCCAGTCTGTACTCTCCGGTAAACACATGGCTGTTAGTCCAGATATGGCTGCAAGGGAGGAGAGATGCATCGCTAGCTTTGCATTTCAGCCTCCACGTTGAACACTGATACATTCACCTGCTGGGATTCTCTCACTGGTTGGTAGTGATGGTGCACTGCTCCACCAGCTCCCCTCCCTGCACCTTGGCACCCTCACAGTGTAATACTGCCCAGCCTGTTGCTCTGACAGCCCTGTTTGGCAGTTCTGGGGAATGTGAGGCTCTTCACTTCTACCTGCTTCTTGACCAGAGCTTTTCTCCGCAGGATGAAATCAAAGTTCACGCGGCTGTTCATGGCGTAGAACACGTTGGCGTTGTCTGGGAGCACCAGCTCTGCAAGAGAGGGACCAGAGCAAGGGTTTATCAGCAGGATTGCACGCAGCAGAAGGAAAGCCAGGAGAGAACAGGGACCGGGTGAACAGACAGAGCATACGCAGCCAGGCAGTGCTGGGCCCCTTCCCTCCTCCTGCTGAGTCAGGTGGCACCCACAGCAGCTGTTCCACAAAAAAAGGGGAGCAGGGTTGAAAAGGAGAGGAGATGGAGGCAACAAGTCCATGGCATTTCTAACGTTGCTTCACATGTTACTCTTGCCTTCAAAAGCCAGCAGAACTTCTTCCTACCTTTGTCCTCAGAGATGACCTGTACAAGCTCATAATCCTCAACTGCATCATAGTCCAGGTTGTACTTGACCAGAGCGCTCTGGATGACAGCAGGAGTTCGGTCTTGGCTAGTTAGCTGGAAAGAGAAGAGTTGCAAACAGAGGTTCTGCTGCTTGGCTCTGTGTAGCGATTTAGTAATTAGCAAAAGCTTGCCTTTCTGCAGCCCACTTGGCCTTGGGAAAGATTTCAGAGAACTGAAGAAATATAACGCGTCGGTAACAAAGGAGTAGGTAGTGCTAGATACTAAAATGTGGTATTTCTGGCATTCAGTGTTTGTTTTCTTTTCGTTCAAGATGACAGATACTGTCCTAGAAGAGAGAGCAGTAAATCACAGCGTCGGCTCTCCTGAGCAAACATGTGGAGAGATGAGATGTTGTTCTCAGTAGCCATAAAAGTGCAGATAAATAACTGACTGATCTGTTGTCTGCAAACATCAATTCACCTGTAGGCTCCTGTGCTAAATACTTCCTTTGACATCCTGCAAAGATTTTGGGCCATGTAACTGGGTTCACTGCTGTGGAAGTGCTGTACAGCTGGAGCAGACACGGGGCTCCCTCCAGAGACTTATGTGGGCAAAAGGAAGATTTGTCTCCCCAGTAGCTGAATGTGTCAATCCCTTGGGAAGGGCTTTTTGCAATTTGGGGAGGCCAGATCATTAAAATCATAAGGGAGCTAAAGGTGCTGAGAACTACCCCTGTGTGGTTGTTGCCTCGAGGGACCCTGAGGACTGGCTCAGCAGCTGAGTCTCCATGAGGTGGCTACAGGGATCAAGTGCGGGCGAGTCGCGGCACCCACAGTCCAGGACAGGCCCTGCACACCCTCAGCCACCGGCCTGGCACTGCCGGAATCCACCGTGGGACCAGCAGCGAGGGAAACACCTGAACGCTGGGCGCTGCTGCTGTGGCAGCCTCTGTCATACAGAGAAGCTGCATAATTAAAGGTGTCATCAGCTTCCTCGCGTACAGCTCCCTGCTCCCAGAAATCAGCTCCTGGAGGAAGCTTCTGCAGGCAAAACTTGCGTCAAAACTCGCATACAAATTCCAAGCTAAAGTAAAAGCAGCTAGTGCTGGCAGAAGGGCAGGAGCAGCAAAGTCTGTGCTTGATCAAAGTGCTTCCCTTTCAACTGGTTGATAAAATGAAAACTTGAATTTAAAGACCAGAGACTTCCACAGAGATGCTACTTTCAAACCTCTCCTTCATACCATGCTCCACATACTTTGGATTGTAACAACTTTTCTCTTTCCAGCCAGCTTCAATTCGTTGGCTCAGCAAATGGATGTTTTCAAAACTGCAAGCCCCACTTGTTTAAGTCACCCTGGTTGAAAACATCACCACCACTAACAGCAGTTTGCTGTTCTACCCCACTCACCAGGATGCTCTTGTACAAAGTGCTGCTGTTGGCTTCGGTGCTGATGCGGATGATGCACCGGTCATGGATCTGCTGGTTGTAAACAGGAGATGGCACTTCTGAGGTAGCAGGTGCCACAGCAGCAGAGCCCTCGTCGTTGGAGGAAAATGATGGAGTGGCTAAGATTACATGTGATACCCACATGGAAGATGTGTCTGTGGAATCAGGGGAATAACTGGAGGAGTCAGAGGATTCCAATTCAGACAGCTAAACAACAGAAAGAAAGAAAAACACTGGCATAAACCGGACATTTTTGTCTGCATGTGGCATTCTGGAGGAAGAAGTTGGGGAATCAAAAAGGAGAGTCAAAAGCTCACTCTGCTCTTAATTCCAATTCCATTTGCCTGATGCTGCGCGCCGCTTGCTCTTGTCTCAGTGAGAGCAGGCCAGGAGGTGGCAGCAGATGCAAGGACCGGAATCAGGTTGTGGGCACCCAGCCAGGGACTGGGAGCAGCTGGGAAAGAGCAGAGGGCACCACAGGCACCGCTGCTCCTGTTGCGGCTTGAAGCCTTTACACGAATGAAAACTCACATAAGCCTCCTTGTTGGCCATGTCTCCCAGAATATTCTTTCCTCGATGGAAACTGCCCCCTCCTTCCCCTGCTGCTCAAGGCTTTGCCTTTCTCTTCATCTGCCTCGCTCAAAAACTGCTGGGACATCTTCCCTCTCCAGCCTGGTCATCAAAATCACCGTAACAACTGCCCCAGCTAAGCTGTTCAAATGACTTATGGATGCCAGTGCTTTGACCTCGTGCTTCATTTGGTTTAAGAACATTCAGTACAATTCCATTTCAAATATCCATGGGCTAAACCCCGATAGAACACTCTTTAGTGGTGATGTAGTCTTAATCCTCTTCTCCGTGTCACTGCTAACATCATGCTGCCACATGCGACAAGCAAGCGTGATGCTCGGGCTCCTCACCCTGCTTCCCACAGGTTCCAAGGTGGCAACGTCGTGAGCCTGCCCCATCCCTCTTAAAAAGCACAATGAGGGACTGAAAGAAAAATTAACCTCGTGCTTCTCCACGGCCTCACTTTCACAAAAAACACTGCCAGGCGCAAGAGAAGCTGGTTTCAGAGATGGAGAACTTCAGTCTGCCTTGTACCTCAGTAACATAGAAGGGACTGTACAAAAATCCTGACTGGTTTGCTTCCGTTTTCACACATTTATCTCTATGGTCTCTCCATTCCACTAAAAGCAATGTTCTAGGCCAAGACCAACAGGCTTAGGCAAGCACCATGGGCCTGCTTGCAGTGTCCACCATTTCTCACAGGCTAGTTATGCTGGCAACAAGGCCCAGCCCATGTCCATACCTTCTGCAGAGGGTCACCAGGAGTGTATAGAGGGCTGATGTCGGTGTTCCCTGCTTCCCATTCATTAGACTCACACAACGAAACACTGGCCGAGTCTGTGCTTTCACCAGAGCTCCCATCTGGAGTAGGTGGGGGCTGCTTTTTGGTGGATGTGCTCTGGAGGATCACCTCGGAGCTTAGAAACAGCCTAGTATGGAAAAGAAAGCATAAATGCCAGTAAGTGAAAGCAGAAGAGAGCTGGGCTGAGCAAAGCTGTCACTTGGTTCAAAAACTGTAACATATTGTTTTGTTCTCCTATCTCGAGTGGCCTATTGCCTTCATTTCCTCCGTGGGGTTTATACGATTTGTCAGAAGAGTTTGTTACGCGCTAACACAAGACCTTCTTGAACTAGTGTACCCATCAGCTGCAAGGCCAAAATCAGAGCTAATGCTCCCGTATCACAAACAAGACTCTTTTTTGGTCGGTTCAATTTTCATGCTCATTTGCCAGGAAATAATTGATTGCAAACCTGACGGGTTTACAAATGAAGGGACAAGGGGCAAGTTCGAGGCCCAGCAGCTCCTGGACACTGCTGTCACACCCTGGTCCCTCTGACACAAGGCAGCTCAAGACCTAGTTGGTCTTTAACCTTCTTGGAAAGAGAAAGAGCACATGAAAGGTAATGCATAGTCATATACTGGGCAAAGATCTTCAAAAGGCAAATTCACCCCCATGCAGATTCTTTCCCTTAATAAAGGTGCCACAGACACCAGCTGCTCTTTAAGAGTCTGAGTGGACATGTACACCACAAGGAGATCACAAGAAAGTGTAAATTATAGGCACAGCTTCTCCGAGACTCATTTCTAAATGCAGGTCAAGTACATTTAAAGGCGTGTCAAAGGAAACAAACTTGTCTAATATATAAAGGAGAGAAGCTAGGTGAATTAGATGCTATGTCAGCATGCAGTTAATGATCTAAAACAATTTAGAGATGTGTCCGTCCCTCACTGTTGCCAGGATGAATTATGCCAGGCTTTTCTACAGCATTAATTTGCAAAATACAGTCAGAGTGCAGATGAAACCGTTCTTTAGACCAAGGCTGCACAGTGCAAACAAACTCGCTATGGTAAATTACAATATGACACCACCGAGATGCCATCAGAAATGAGAGAATAAAGCCTGTGCTCCGCAGTGACAACTCTTATGCATGGCTTCAGCACGTGCCAAGGGAGGCACAAATGAGAAGCCACCAAGAGTTCAGGCACTGTCACCTTCAAAGCTCATGTTCTGGTAACATCACCAACTCGAATGGATTAATGGAAACACTTTCCAAAAAGCTGCCCAGATCTTTTTTTCTTTTTTTTTTTTTGCATACTGAACTCAAACCAAGCAGGAAAGGAGAGTGAAGAGTCGATAGTGCTGTTAAATTCATCACTCCCCTCTCATCTTGATCATGCCACTGGTATGTGAGAGTCCCTTCATATCTCTGCTGGCATCATATTTCATCAAATTATCTGGTCAAATTTCTCACGTTCAAGATATTTTTACTTTGGTCTTTGATCTCTGCTGTAATTCCCTGCATCTTACCCTGAATTCCTGCTAGTCTGTTGTTTCCCGTGTCTGCCTAGCTGCAGGCTTGTTTCTTTCTAATCTCTTTCATCATCAATAATCCTCATGGAGCAGCCTCAGATACAAGTATGCATTTCTAGCCGATGGTGTCTCCTTAAAGTAATGCAGTGGTCTGGATCCCCAGCCAGGTTTTCCAGCTGAGGAAATGGGTACTGCTTGTTTGAATTATTCAGGTTCACATGACCACACCAGATGCCCCTTGTCCCCTCATACTCACTGGCTGAGCCTCTTCACCATGCTTTTCTGAGGTTTTGGCGACGTGCTGATGGTGTCAGAAGCAGCTTCAACCTCACGTGAAAGTCTGTCGCTGCAGAACAGAGGCCATTGGGTTAATGGTTACAGACTGCTATCGTTAGTTAAATAACTCAAAGTAGCAATATTCAAGAAAGTTGAGAAACCTTCAGCTATTCCCACTTCACAGAAGATTGCAACTCCACAGAGGAACATAGCCCTGTCCACATTTTACCATGGTGAAGGGGATATTTTCACTTCTTTATGGTAGTTTCAAAACCTAGTGCTTTTGTGGATGACATTCATTATTTTCTTTAGGAAAAAAAAATAAATCAAGAATTTACTTAACACGTGAATCTTAGATAGGCTGACATTTTTTGGACTCTGACTCAGTATAATCTGTGCTTGCACTCTTAGTGCAGCAGAGTGGAGATACTAAAATGCTGTAAATAAATTGTCTTGGGTTGGTCTGGCAGCATGTGCAGTAGCACAGAATTCAGCAGGGCTGTAAAACCCACCCCACAGCATCCAGCAAGCTCCGAGTCGCCTTGGCTACCTGCTGCCTGCATCCACCAGCCGCACACTCAGTGACTGCATCTTGAAGCCCTTTAGGGGCAGCCCAGACACAACAGACTATCCTAGTTCAGAGTCAGAAGCCTGATTGCCAATCTCAAAACTAAACCCTGCAGAGCATTCAACAGGTTTTGTACAGCTGTTCAGCAGAAGGCAGCTGCATTTCCACTCTCCTGGAGCAGCAGTGTGTGGAAGTTCCTGTAAGAGGGCAGTTAAGGCTGACAGAAGCTCCCTGCAGGTGGCTGTGGGGTGAGAAAAAGCTGCTTCGCCAGCTGGATTGAGAACTCACCTCTCCTCCTCCGTTAAATACTGCTGTTTCTTGAACCACTGGATGAATTTTTGGTCTGGCGTCAGGCAGTAGCTGTTGCATGCAGATTGCAAGAGCTTGATCTGGGCGATTACTTCAAATTCCTAAGAAAATAAATGATCAATTAGAAATTCTAATTAGAAAACGAGATAAAGCCAAACCAACTCATTCATTCACTGAACGCATGCAACAACAGATCCAGGACAAACTTAGTTTACAACTGTTGCATACGCACTTGGCCAAAATAACTCTTAAAACCCCCATGTGTTAGAGTCGCTTGGAGAATCAGGATGCAGGAATGGAGCTGAGGACTCAGCGTGGTTCAGAGGGCAGCTTTGCCACTGGTTTGTATGAAGCTGGGCTGATGAACACTGAAAACTTGTAATTGTTGTTCTTAGTAACCTGGGCTGTACAGTTATACATACAAGTCCAAGAAGTGGTTTGTAGAGCTGGGAGCAGTTAAGGGAAGGAAATGGCTCCATCATAGCCAAATCTAACTTTGCTTCTAGACCCCAGAACGGAGATTTGGAACAACTTCAGTCAGCTGCAACCCTAGTACTTTTAGTTCCACATAGCATTACTTATCTCTGCCCAGCGAGGATCAGGCTGAAAGGAAAGACTGATAGCATTTAATTCTCCATCCCATGAGTTTGCTCACTGCAGCCTTTTACCTACAAATAGTTTACTGCAGAAGAAGGAAGAGCTTTACAAGCTGTGTTCTGGAAAGCAAAGTTCTCATGCCACCAGGTCTGATTTAACACATAGGACAATGTAAGGTATTCCCATGGACGTGGATACCAACCAGAGGGAATGGGCATGACCCATTTTGGGGGGGAGTGTTGATCTGCTTGAGGGCAGGAAGCCTCTGCAGAGGGACCTGGACAGGC
>NW_010202467.1:0-24965 GCF_000695765.1 Mesitornis unicolor
GGCTTAAAGGGCCAGCGCAACAGGTGGCGACCGCAAGAGGCGACGTGGTGGTAGGGGGAGGAAGCACCGCGGGGTCCCGCCAAGACGGGCTCCTGCGGTCGCGGAGAGACCTCGACCCAGCCTCGCCTCCCTCTCCGGTGAGGGGGGGGGGAACGGAGCTGTGATCAGCTTTGCTACTCCCTGGGGCTGGACGCACACGACTGGGGAAAGTTTCCCACCCGGTACAACAGTCCTGGAGGTGTTTAAACAGACGCCGTAGAGGGAGTCCCTCCATTTCGGGACTCTGTTCCCCATGCACACCTCCTTCACCTACCCCTGGGGTGCAAGACAGACTGGGCACCCCACAGCCACGGTCTGAGCCTACTGTAAGGTTGCCGTTTCCCTTGCTTTCAGCTTCTATTTTCATCTTCCTAAAGCCTGGAGAAGAAAAGGTGTTTCATCGTTGTCAGTGGGCACGCTGTGCTACAGAACTGAAGAGCAGCCCTTGACAGAGGGAAAATACTGAGGGCTGAAATTTCTCTGGGAGAGCTAGAAACATATGGTAGAAGGCAGACTGCCAAAGCTCACAGCATGCATGAGATTCAGCAGAGAGGTATCAAGCATTTTCCCATTTAGCTAATTAATCTTAAAAATATTCATCCTTAAAGATGGTGACTTGTTTTACAAGGTCCCCATGGATAAAAATAAGCATCTAAAGATCCTGTGGCTGTGAAATCACTACCTGTTCTTTTTCTCCAAAACACTTCACTGATGGTAATTTTTTAAGTCAACGTAAAAAGCTGCAATTTCATTAAAGATAAGCCCAGCTCTTTCCTGAGGGTGTTCTCCCCTCCTCCAAAATCTGCAGATCCGTTAACCGGCAGTACAGCTGCCCTCACTTGCTCACCACAGGATTTGAGAGTTCTGCACTGTTCGTAGGCAAGACTCCACAGGAGACAGGGCTGGCAGGAATCACAGAACGGTTTCAGTTGGAAAAGACCTTTAAGATTATTGAGTCCAACCATCAATCCTGCCCTACTATGTCTGCCACAGGAGAGACAGATCACCAGGTCACAGGAATGCAGAACCCAACTTAGTTCTTCCAGAAACCTTTATTCCGTG
Organism: Mesitornis unicolor; assembly: GCF_000695765.1. Classification (NCBI taxonomy): domain Eukaryota; kingdom Metazoa; phylum Chordata; class Aves; order Mesitornithiformes; family Mesitornithidae; genus Mesitornis; species Mesitornis unicolor. Next base: position 1,102 of record NW_010202467.1, read on the forward strand.
CAGCTTTTGAGCCAAAAGTAAAGAGTCCAAAGGTGACATTTATAATCCCTACCCCGCAAGTCCTCACACATGCATCTTTTCTTCCAGCGTCTTGATGGAAAACTGATGTGGGTATTAACTCTCAGTCTTGCCGCTCTGTGTCCTGTTCAAGTGGTCAAAGCTTCTTTGGAGCATGGAAAGGGAGCTTTTTAGCTGTGAAGATACAACCATCATCCCCCCCCAATTACTTAAGTTAGTCTCCTGCATGGGTGAGCAATATCAGGAAAATAATGTCTCCCTCCTCCTTTTCTTTTAAAGATTTAATGCAATTTCCTCCTCCCCGTTTCTATAAACAGTTGCTTTACTGTGCTCTCCTAATGGCTATACTCTAAGTTTATAATTACTAACAGTAATTTACAGTCCAGTATGATAAAGTCTTCCCACCCTGCCAGACAACAGTGCGGAAAATAAGCCACCCCACTCATTTTTAGCCACAGTTAATGCTCATATCAAATACTTCAAGGAACTTGACAGCAAAGCATGAATTTTCTTTTAACGCCTGGCCCTCCCAGTGCATTTCGATGCACAAAACATGTTTAGATTATTGATAATCCTCAGAAAACACAAGGTAACAGGCACTAAGATGTGTCATGACTTCCAGACAAAAGTGTTATTTGGGATGAAGAAGGTGGTTGAATTCTCACTTTTTAAACACTCTGTTCAAAAGACAGTTTAACACTTCAGAATTAGGGTATTTTGGGGTAGTAAGGAGAAACTGAAAAGGGCATGAAAACCAGGAAATTATATTTTCACAGTGAAATTTCAAACACTGAAGCTTTTTCAAACTGTGATCAAAATGGTTAATAGATTAATAGCAATTTTGTGTGCAGAGACACCTCTGAACAAGAGGTATCAAAAATGGTTTCTTCTTCTACCCTCCCTTAGTGCGTGGGAGAACAGAGCAAACTGGTGATGGATAGAGGTACATGTAAACTCCCCCACAACCTTCCTAATCTAATAATTTCTTCTGTCACATTTTCAGATTTATTAAAGGAACTTAAAAAATCAGAACATCCATAGGTTATAAGTAAAAAAAAAAAAAGTTTTAATTTACTGTCCTTCACTTAATGAGTTGAAATTTCAGCTTAGGTTCAACAGTCCTAGAATTCAGGATCAGAGACATAACAGCATTCAACAACCTAATTTTTTATATAGTGTTTGTAGTACATAAGAGCCTGGAAGTGTAAATTACTGGGAAGAAAGAAGGGGAGCTCCATAGCTATGGAGTCTCTCTGTATTTATTTTTCACTGGAGTTTAGGTGGCCCACTGATAGCAATGCTAAATGAAGCTCTCACCAGTATCTATTAGAGTAGTGGGGAGCAAAAGCCAGGATAAACCTGAATGAAGAAGCCTCATAATGAGGTGGACAAATATTTCACTTGTTTTGAGTCTTTTTAGAAAAGATCTGTTTTGAATTACTCCAGTGTTTGCTTTGTCATGATTCAGAATTGCATCAGTGCATCTCATCAATAAAGGTAGTTGACAGATATAAGAAAACTGAAACGAATATTTAATCTTAGTCCAAAGGAAAAAAACCCCACAAAACAACAAACCCAAAAAAATCCACAAAAAAACCCCAAAACATCAGAAACACAAGCATTGCCTCTGTACCAAATTCAAACCTAGGATAAAACAAGTAAATGAGTCATGAAAACTTTAGTTAGCACCAGAAGAAATCAGATGAAAGATACAATGGCAGAAGGGAAAGAACTTGAGCAGAGAAACAAAGAGTATCACCAGGAAGGATTGGCAGACCTACCTGCTCAAGTATTTCAATTGAGTCTCTTAAAACTCCCTTCACATGTTTAACCTGTTCCTTATCATATTGAGGGATGTCCTCTTTTGATACCATTTCTGGAGACATGCTGAAAGAGATTGAGATTACAACAGGAACACAAAACAAGCATGTCCATGCCTAAAAGCAACTGTGCTCTGCCATCATTGCTCTGCCATTGCTAAAAGCATCCTTTTCCAAAAGCCACAAAAAAAGCTGCCTGCAGTTTAATCTCGGTCCCTGTTGCTTTGAAGATACTGCCTTGGACCTTTGTAGACAACAGCCACCAAGAACAAACGTGTTTGTATTATGACTAGAATGGAAGTTCTCACACTTCAGAGGGCAAGACCTTTCTTATGAAGAAAGTTACTCTAATCACTTCTGAGATGACCACTGTGGGAGGTCATCACACTGCTTCCACACTCAAGATCAGGTTACGATTTTTACCTTGTTTGCCAATACCAGATTCAAGAGAGGAAGCAATAGCTGAACCTCTTCCATGCGTCTGAACACAAAAGGCACTTAACACAGGAGTTTGAGGGGGAGAGGGGATTAAGCAGGAGACTCTCAGAAAAAGGCTAAGAAGCCAAACAAATCTTTGACACTACATTTGAGATCATGCTGGTTCACACAGGATGAAGTGAACACTTTGGTTCTATGATCAGCACTATGATATTCAAAAAAGATGAGTCACAGCACGGTGATGAATGCAAACTAAGGTTAACACTCCCCAAAAAACAGCTTGTCAAAGGAGAAATTCATTACTGGAAGACACAGTCAGAGATTTCACTGAATATGTGCATAGACCACAGAAGACCAACAAGCCCCAGCAGCTTTTAAAGACTTACCACCAAGTTTCATTGTTCAGAATCTATTTCTTTAGATCAGATTATAATATAAACTGAGGAAGGAAGAAAGCAAGCAAAGACTGTGAATTCAACTTACTTCAAAGAGCTTTCTTCCTGAAGCTGGACATGATAGAGGGACTGAGCTGCATGTTCTATCTTTGACAGTTTGAGAAACAGTGTTATGTTCAGCAAGACCAAAAGCAGCAAACTGTAGAGAGAAAGGAACAAAAATCAAGTCCTGTAACAATTTCAGCTGCAATGCTACAGGAAACAAGATCTAGACTACAAACCAGCTGGGAGTAAAAGGGCGTGGAGCAGTGCTATACTGAAAATAAAGATCTATCCAAACAGTTTTTAGCAGTTAGCTTTAAGCTGTGTAATAGCAACCTATGGGAATGACAACAGTGTCTCCTCTTGGAACTTTTAATCTAGGAATGAGTAAATGCTAGAAATTTTTTTATAGGATCAGACGTATGTAAGCCTGCAAGGTAGGCTAGTTTTACAAGTCAGCATTTTCATTCCGTGTCACTTCCTAAGTCAATCCATTCCCTTCCTATACCTAAGTGCTCCTACATATATACGTACACATTCAAATTAGGTTAGGATCTATCATGCTACATGCAATGTTAACACGCAAGTGAGGTACAGGCAAATACAGATAAAAACCAAGATGAGCTTGAGTCAAGCTATGTTTCAATGCAAGTGAGTACTTACAAGACACTCATAACTACAATGATGGTGGTGGTCCTACTTACAGCATCTCTTTTCCTTCCTATAGGGCATGGAAGAGAAGGAGGTTAAAAAAATACTGAAAAACATTCCTAAAGGATGCCTGCAGATAGACGTCAGCGTCCAGCATTTCACACAGAATAGCTCTACAGCTTCTGATAGGAAAAAAAACCCAACAGATCACATGGGTGCACAAGATCACATCCAACATTCACCAAGGTGTTTCTGCAGCCACCTGAGACAAGTCAGCTGGACAATCAGACTCTTCCATTGGGAGGAAGATTGCCCCTATGCTGAAGAGAACACAGCTCTGGGGCATGTTCACATCAAACCTAGATAGTCTGAGAAGGCTACAGTCCATCCATTACTAACACTCATTCAGCACATAGGCTGCTAGTCACACACCAGTAGAGACAGCCTGCAAAGCTGCTCTCCTCTGCTTGTTCTCCTGGCCACATCAGTCTTTCTGATAGCCAGTGAAAAAAATCAAATTTTCCTTTAACTTGTCTCATCCTTACCAGAGCAGCAGCTTGGTTTATACATTGGCCTGGTGACAGCCTTTCAAAAGTCATTAGACAACAGCGTCTGGACACTAGTGAGGAAGCGTGCATGTCCTCTCCAAACTGTGCAGTCACATACCACTGTGGACGGGCTGGTTTTTCAATATAGTTTCCTTGACCTCCTGAAACAGATTCTTACATTTGGATTTCTTGCCCTGGACAAGCAGCACACATGAAAGCTGTAATGTACACTGAGACAGTCACACTCACCTGAAAAGGTGGAGCTGCAGTAGCAAAATTAAGTAATCAGGAAGTAATCTCATAAAGAGGCCATTACAGATGTGTTGATCCAAATGCTCTCTCAATACTATACTCATTGTTGCCTTCTTGCTTTAGGAAAAGGCACTTGCTGCTACTGCAGTGTTTACAAGTAATCTTGTGTCAGTAAATCCACCGTTTTCTGGTACACAGTAGTGCACAGATGTTCCTCATCTCCATATGTGTAGCTAATACTGTTTATGCTAGTGGCCAAGTCTCCTGCCTAGTGGCAGTGGAACTTCAAGAAATGCTTCAGTGACCCAGAAATTAGAGAAGCAGACAGGAAATGACCTCCTTAACATAAAAAAACACCCACCCAAAACCAAGATGACAGGGCCAAGAGGTGAGTGACAAAGTTCAATCAACTCATGTTTCGAGTGTGCAGTTATTTGAAGAAACAAAGCAAATTTTCAGCAACTTTACATAAGTCAGGTTAAATTTCTTTCTGATCTCGTGTCATTTTCCATCCTATGCAGGTACAGTGCAGCATTTTAGGCTTTGGTTGTTTTTTGTTTGTTTTAAAAACAGAAGTTGAGATAAAGGTTTGAATTCATGAGATACTTATGATCACCATGTGTACTCCAAATCTCTTTTATGCAAGCTTAAACACACTAAAGCATTTCCTATCACACCAGTTAGATAAAGACAATGGGGAAGCATACATGCAAGCATTACTCTTGCCCCATGTTAAGAGTTAAGCTTTCTTGAACTCACCTTTTGGAAAATACATATATGTGTGTTAAAACAAATTAAATAAATATATAAAGTTAATAAATTGTATTGTATTATATTATAAATATGTAAATTAAAAATATAAAAATTCCTACCTATTATGCTGCCCTGGGACTCTACTGCCATCTCATTAGAGGAAAAAAAAAAAAGTGATTCTGTTAGACTCCGGTGTAAAGTGCGTCGTCTTCGTCTCAGGGCAACTAATTTTCCAGAGTCTTCTATGGACTGATTAATTGCATATTCCTCCATTAGGAGATCTGATTCTGCAACGGAAAAAAAAATAAGGTTACTTATTTCCAAAAGAAATGGTGAAAAGTCTAGCACTGAAGACTTAAATTGTGAGATATGGAGGGTGGCAGTGAGAGGAGTAAGCGCATCTTATAGTAAACTAACTTAAAGCAGGTAACTGACAAAGACTACACCTTGACCTGTACTACCTGTCCTATTTGCTAGGTGGCACTTAGTACACTTTTAAGATATGAATACGTTCAGCCTGTGCAGAACTGTTTACTGACATGTTAGACAGCAGTTGGAGAAGCACTTCAAGACACTGTTAGGCTGAGACTAGGAATTGTGTTAGACTGTGAGCCTGCAGCCGTGGCTGGGCAGAAGACACAGCCAGGGAGCCTGCCAAGTGCCACTGCTTCCCTTCTCATACTCACAGTCAAGGAAACACTTAAAGATATGCGCATGCAGTTGAAATTAACAGCTTTCCCGCTGTTCCTGTTTCCTTCAGAAACCAATTACTGACAAGGTATAAAAGAGCTCACAGCATTAAGCTACAAGGCTTCGTTTACATGCTGGAACTGGCAGATATAGTGACAACAGATATATACCGATTGACAGATTTATGACTTCTGACTTGGAGATTCCTTAGGCCTTGCTTTCTTCAAACCATTCTTCAAGAAATCAAGAAAATGCCTCACCAAGTTGTTTGAAGTTTTCCTGTATTCCTCCCCAGGTATTCTTCTCAATTACAGACTTGACAAGGCCCCAGGGCTGTTTTTTATACTTTACTTCTGCAGAAACCCTAATAAACAGAATGCAATAGTAAAAGAGTGCTCTCTAGGTAGCACAGCAATAGCAGCAATCTCTTATCAGAAACAGGCCTACAGCTTATGTTCATAATCTGAAATATCAACTGGAACTGCCTTGGCTTTCTGTCTAGGCAACACCTACAATGAAGCAAGGCAAGAGACAGACAGCAGCAAAGACTGCATATCTACCTAAAGCTTCAGGAGATTCAAGTGTCCAACTTACAGGCAACATTTTTAAGGTTTTTTCCTTCAGACTCAGGAGATAAATTCTCTGCTAGTCTCTGAAGCGTTCCCATTTTAATACACATTTAAAATAGGCTTCAGGCTTTCAGATCATAGAGTCCTGCTTTTCACTCTGTATGTGTCCACATGATGCACCACAATGGCAGCAGGCGAAATTATCACCACTCATGCACCAAGTGCTCAGATCCTACTCTAAGTATTCAGAATTTAAAATCTGTGAGCATGACAGAGAGGAAGTGACATTCCTGCGTTGCATTCCCCAGGTCAAGCTAATCAATAGTGCTTCCAGAAGAGAAATGGAGTAGAATCCTTCAGGGGGCTGATTCTAACAACTGAATGAATGCCAAAGCTCTTCATAAAGGACAGAAGAATAGCCTGTGATTTTAAGTCAAGAACACATTTTTTTCAATAGTTTTAAATAAACACCCAAATCAATGTAAGCCCACTGTGTTTCTAGTCTAACTAAATAGCATCTTTCAAACAGAATTTCTAAGCCATTTTAAATGCAGTACAATAAAGCCAGCTGTAACACCATGATGCACCTTCTGTTCTATACATGCATACTCTGGGCACCATATTGAAACCTAGGGTTGGCCTTACCCTAGCATTGCCATGTGTCTCATAAAACAAATATAGTCCTCACACAGGAAGAATGACTCACTCAAAACAACCCAAAACAAAAACCCAAACAAAACATCCAGAACAGTTTTTTTACAAACCTTTCTTCCCTTCTCCTCCCAGTAGAGAGGGAGTCTTCAGCACTTTTACAGCCTGAGATAAGCCAGTCTAAAATCCAAGCTTGCTTACCTTTCCTGGGTACTGACGGAAGTTTGAGATAAAAGGTCTTACACTAAAGACAGCACAAAAACTACCAAGGACTACATCGAACAGCGAACTTGATCACTTCAGGTGTTTTTAACAGACGGGAGAGGAACAGAAAGTGCCTTTTAAGACTATCCTTATTTAGGTAGAGTTTAATAATACAGCCTGACTCATTCGAGTACCCTCCCTGCAAAGGTAGGCATCCTCCATCTTCCCTGCATGCTTCTGTAAAACCACTCTCCTCTGCAGGCCCTTAGCAAGGGTATCTGGGAAACTCTGTAATAAAACATGTCAGATGGTTCCAATTTATCCCACAGCTGCACTACAAAACACAAGGCTCGTCTGAGAACCCAGTGCACTCCTGCAGGTGAGTTCTGTACCTCACGGAGTCAACATAAAAGAGTTAATTTCCCAGTGACTTAGCAAGATCCAAATACAGCATATATGTGACAAGAGATAAACCAAGCTTATTTTTCAGAAGAGACCCCCCAACTTCAAGAGAAACTGACCTTCTCTATGCTGTTGGCAGATCTTTTGATAAGCACACTTCATCAACCAATAACGTACGAGCCTTGGCTTCTCCCCTCCCACTGTGCACTACCCAGGCTCACCGTAATCGACACTTGTGGCTGGATGTGCGGCTGATGCAGTATCTGTTCACAGTGTAGAAATAATCATGGTAGGGGACATCATGGGTCAGTACCTCAGCATCCACCTGGTAAGACTGACCTTTCTGGCTCTGCTTATGGAGGATCTACCATGAAAGAAAATAAAAATCAGAAGTTATATTCATGGTACCCATTTTGGTTTTTTTTTTGTTTCCTTTCAGCCTGCATTTATTAGGCTAGACCAACCAAGTCCAAGTGAACTAGAGTAGGGAGAAAGCCTGAACAACCACAATAAAGAACAGTTAAGGATGGCTAGTAATAGATCAGGCTGAACAGTCCCAGCTCTAGGCCATTTCTCATATGAGATGTTCCAGTTCCTCAATCATCTCAGTGGCCCTTTGCTGGACTCTTTCCATCTCTCTCTCATACCGAGGAGCCCAGAAGCAGACACTGAATACATTTCATTGCATCTTTTCACCCCTTTAATTCATAAGATACGTCAACACTTTTCCTCACAGACTTTGTGGGAGAAGTTTACAGTCATCTGGAAGGGTAGGAAGCCTCTGATTTCATCAGCATCTGCTCACTAACAGTGAAAGAGGCAGCAAGCTAGAGATGCTACGCTTAAACTGCGGAGCCACATTCAGCTCACTGAACTCTAATCCACGGTCAGACCTCTGACAGACCATACAGTTGGCTTTTCATTTGCTTTAAAGGGCACCAAACAGACACACACATGCACACAGTACCTGCTTTTCAGTTGCAGTTGTGAACTTCCCACAAAGTGGATTGTTAATCGTTACAGTGTACGTTAAAGTCCTCAACTGATTGCCGCTGGAATCTCTATTCCAAGGGGTTGATACCGCATCTAGATGAGAAATCATGCAAAATCTCACAAGCACATTACTGAAAAGCCATTATCTTTGCACTTTCATATCTTAACAGTTAAAGAACAGTGGTGGGGAGAAAGACAGAAAAATGATCCCAAATGGTTGAGGTTTTTTCCAGGAAAAAGGAAAGTGGTAGCTCACTCATAAACGAAGGTGAGGCACTAAGCAGCTGAACCTGAGTTTGGTGAAAAAGACTTGAGGGTGCAGAGAATTAAATGAAAATATGTAATTTCCCAACTGTTTGAAGTTAAATAGATTCACTTAGCATTATCCAAAGCTTTTGCCACTTTGCCTTTCAAGCTGACACTGAATAAATATTACCCTTTTTTGACTTAATTTTCTGTTCTTATGATCTCAGTGAATAAAGTTTACTCATCCAGAAAATTAAAGCCTGTGAGTGTCATTTAAGAGGATGCAATGGTTTTGCTTGTGTGCCAGCCATACACCTCTCAGAATTTCTGGGACATAAGGTAACCAGAAATACCCCACAGAATGCATCGACTTAACAGCCCACCTGAAATACAAGCATTAAGGTGCAGCTTTGTGGTGCACTGAAATGAGGTTTTTACTCCAAAATGTGAGAAGCAACCGGTTAGCCTTAAATAGTGGACACTCTCTCATAGTAAAACTTCAAAACTTCAAAATTATTTTAAATCAAGGAGAAATTTAAAATTTAACTTAGTCCTATTTAATATTCCTCAGAGGCTGAAATCTGCAGGACAGTTTGCAACACAGATGGAAGGGAGAAGATTATATTACCTACTATACTCCTGGAATTGAGAAACCTCTGCATGAAGTGAGAATTGGTGAAAAGGATTTCAAACATCTTGTCTGCAGTGATGTGGAAAACTCTGTTTATAAAAAGTCTCCCATAGAGATCATTCTCTGAGACAGTCTCCTTCACTGCTAAGGAAAGGCAGAGAGATCAGGTTAAGAACAGAACAGTATTATGAAGAAACTTTATAATATTCTAAGCCTTATTACAGCTCAAATCCTTCTCAAGCTTGAGTCAGCATTTGTTTTGCACTCTCAGAAACACAGTAATGACAGCAGCACGTGTTTGGTAGGTTGGTTGACTTCAGGAGCAAAGTCCAGTGCTGATTTTCTAGTGTCCCCCTGACCCCATTTCCCTCTCCAAACAAATTGATAAATCAACATCGCAAGGTCCCATCCCTTTAAATTCTGTCTTCAGTATTCTATCAATCCTACTTGAAACATTGAGGAAGACAAAAAGTTAGTATAATCTTCACTAATGGGTGTCCATTGTACAAAGGACACAAGCATAGCAAGCAAGACAGTGAAACCATATTAGCTTTCTTCTTACCTGTGGCCAGTTTCAGAATTCTGATTTTAACATCTGTAATGCTGGTAGTGTCCACAGTCTAAGAGATAAGGCACAGACTCCCAAACAGTTCCTCAAACTGTTCCTCCCTCCAAACCTATTTGTAAGAGGCATGCAAGAGGTACCCTGCTCCATTTTGCAGTCCTGACAAGTGCATCAAGATACTTGTCCCCTATTTTGAAACCACCAACAAGCACCCCAGTGGCATTCTGTGGCTGCAGCGCTGATCTTTGCTATTTCTGCTTCTTGTTGGTTACCGGCATGACTCAGCTTTGTGGTTATCTCAGCCACTCTTGCAAGAGATAAGGGACAGAATTATAGTCGTGGAGGGCAAGCAGTTTCTGATGTCAACCTCAACTCAATCTGCTTATGTTATACAAACAAGTCCATCCTAACCTGTAATTACAAAAAAAACAAACCCCAAACGCACACAAAAAAATCCCCAACAACAGCAACAACAAACCACAACAAAAAATCCCACCCTCACACATCACTAAAATGAAACAAAAAGCCTGAAAGTAAATCTTGCAGAAGCAAGACAGGAGTCAGGATGCCTAACCTTTCAACTGATACAAACGAATGCTCAGAGCTAGCAAAGGTCAGCGCCAGTCACCAACGCAAAGGTAGCTTGAATATCAAGCTATAGTTCACAAGCTGCCTATAGGCTAAGGTTACAGCACTTAAAACATTGCTGCTTGGTAGCAGTCAGTACTGATAAATGCAAATGCAGCAACTAAACACAACAACAGTCCCCCAAGAAATCCAATTCTGACTCTGGGCAGACTTTTGCTCTAATCTGCTTCCAGCCTGTTCAAAGTGCCTGTTATACATGTGCCTCCAAAAAAGTTCTCTTTGACCTAATCAGGCCAATTATCCCCTATCCTACTATTATCCCCAATAGTGAAGCACGAGTGCCATGCTTTTTGTGATGCACAAGAGATGGTCTTACTTCCCACATCATGTTCTGCTTATGCAATTTTAAGTCTATTCAATTGTGAGATGGGACAGAAAGCAAGCATGCATTTTAAGAGGCCTATTTAACCAGCCAACATGCAAGCATTACATGCTGGAATACAGATTCTGCTGTGCTGAAACATTTTGTGGGAAGCCAGAAATACAGCCTGGGTTTTCAGCTTATGTTCACTGTATTACCTTTCAGAGCTGAATCCAACTCCAGCAAAATGCAGTCTGAGTAGACTGCAAGTTTGGCCTCAGCTAACAAAACCTCAACATTACAGGCTTTTCCTTTCAGAGTGCACTCCCCACTTCCTCTCTTTTGCTCAGAGACAGGAAATTTCAGATATTGATGCTGACATCCCCTTTGCCTACTGTGCAAGTGCTAACATGCATAGAGTCAGATACCAGGTAATTCAAACCTACTTTCTCTGGTTGAGTCTTACTCAGCTGGACCATAGCATGCCCAAGAAACCTGCTACCACTTAAAAAAAAATACAAAGGCCCAGACACATGATCAAGTCACCACACACCAGATAAACTTTGACAGCTATTTGTATATGTCTTACCAAATACAAGATAATATGAGTTACCTTTGCCCTAGTGAGTCTTAGCTAAACAACGTAACTTTTATGTTGAACTGAAACGCCTGAGGACAGCTACTATGTTTCTGCTGATGTGGTAATTTGGTGAGTCACAGCAACTTACAATATGCACAAAGCTCATGCATTATTACCTTAAGGTGCAGACCTTGCTACTGAGATATTTCACCTTTCAAGCATGAAGTCTGTCCTCCTCGTACTGAGTTTTAAGCAAGAGCATCCATGAGTCTATACAAAATTTTCTGTTAGTTGATTTACCTATGCTATTTCTATCTAGTCATGTCTCTAATGAGGAATAATGAATTGCCAAGTGTATGAGAGTATCTATTGAGAAATATGGTTTTTTACTTACAAACCCTCTCAGCTCTTGGAACAAACAAAAAATTTAAAAGTGGTGTTATCACATAAAGCAATATTTTCAGAAAAATCCAAGCTGAAACTAAGTTGATAAATCGGGTCCATCAGCCATTTTAAATGCTAGGATTCAAACAGCTGTTTTCCAGGAAGCCTGGAAATCTTTCAGATGACAGATATGGAAGGTGCATGTATGAATGCGGCTGTGAGTTCCACCTTTATGGAAGCATACACTAAGAGCCTGACAAGCTTCAAGTCACTCTCATTTGGGCTTCTCAGAGTTTATCTGCAGAAATCCTAGATGAAGCAGTGAGCAGAAACAGTAGCATAGCAAACAACTGTACACTATACGCAGTTGCCATCTGAACAGAATAGAAAGCTTTAACCACTGGTCACTACTCCAAATGAATATGCATGTTTGTCTGCTTTTATTTCTCTCAATCCTAGAGCAACTTCAAGCACTTTACCTAGGACTGGCTTAGAAGTACTGCTTATGAACAAGATGTTTTGTGCAGATATCTAGATATCAATCTAACTTTTAATGCTGCTCTAATCCCCCAGCCATATGCAATTATCAGCCACTAACTCCTCTTAGCCCGAATACATTTATAGATGAATTGGAGTTACTGTCTGATAAGAGAACATGAGGTTGTCCTGGCTTTAGGTTAGGATCCCTGGGGACCCAAAAATCCAGAAGCAAAAATATTACCCAGAGTGTCCTGGTTCAGCATGAAGACAGCAAGTCTGTTCCCTCCCCCACTATTGCCTTGTTCTGCATAAGATCATTTTCATCACAGCAAAGCAAGCTGTGAAATAATCTTTGAATATAATACCATTATGCAGCAGTGATTGCAGAGGTTTGAAAACATCTACAGTGCAAGAGAAAAGAAAGAGACACAAAACTGGAGGCAAGGGGGGAAAGGGGTTGGAAAAATTTGTGCTTTAAATTCTTGTTAACAACCAACAGCTCAAAGCTAAACATGCACCACAAGCAAGTTAAGACAGCTGAACCGGTAATAGCAGAAGCTATCAAACAAATTAATAAGACGGCTGATTTTTCCACTCCATGGAGTGGGGGAGGATCAGAAGAGAAAAAAAGTATATATGCAAATCTTGGCACTATTGAAGATTTCCGTACCACTGCGAATGGTGAAAAATTGCACACGGCGTGAAGAATACGCAGGTAGGAGCCTTTAACCAGATACACCTGAAATCAAGTCAATAAAACTAATTCCTAGAGCAAACGTGTTCCAGACACCATCTGTTGAAAGACTGCATCAGCAATGTAGACCATTATCAAAGAACTCTCCATACCTAAAAAGCACAAAATTAACTTGGAGAGGTACTAAGTATTGTGACAATGCTAGTTTTTTCCAGTTCACAAGAGAGAAAACTGCATTTTGCCTTTAGATAACTCAAACTTATATTCTCCAAACCCAAAGCAACAAATACATGGTAGTTATATATTCAGGAAAGTACATGTTTTCAGTGTTTGGATTAAAATGCCAACAAGATAACAGGGCTACTCTTCCTTACATACATTTTTATATCCAAAATTTCGTATCTTGGGGAAAAAAAGAAAAAAATACCCACTACTTTCAATCACCCCATATGTCAAAGATTTTCTGTCTCGCATATCTGCAAGAAAAGTCAAGCCACTACTGTTACCCCCCTCACAGCACCAGCAGTTATACTGTCCTGCAGACCACATATTTAAGGTGGTTATTAGAACAAATAGAAACAATACAGTAAGTCTGTCCAGTTATGCAAGGAGATCAAGAATTTATTATGTCCCCATGTACAGTAAAGCTTTGTAACAGAAAAGATTTCTCTAATTTCCTGCTGGCCCCTTCTCCCTTTGAGGTGTTTAATGCTGCAGAACACTGTTATTGTATATAGAAACCTTATATACAAAAGACTCATTTGAGGAAATTCAGAATCTCCTGGCTTTATTTTGGAATTACATATTCTACACTTGAACTAAAATTTGTTTTCTGAAATTTAGAATCAAGACCGCAAATACCAATTTTTAGCTTAGCCAAAAGTTTGTCATGGCTTGAGTTTTACACTCCGATTTATGAAACAGCAGCATCAAGATGGAGGTCAATAGGCCAGTGGTGCACAGAGAGACACACACCCCACATCCCCCAGTAAGCAATGTGAGAATTGCTTAGGGCAAGGGAACGATGTTTCCAAGGCTCTGGCATTCCAGTTTTGGGTGTCAGGTGGAGCCGGAGTTGGAGAACAACAGTCTTGAGCTTGCCCCTCACCTTATTTGCCAGGACACCTCCATGGGCAGCCTGTGTGTGAGCCAGAGGACACAAGAGAGATTAATCACATGGGTAAACCTTTGCCATGTGGGAAAGCTAGTTTCTTTTGCATGAAGGAATTCACCTTGTAAGAGTATGGGGCAACTGCAATAGAAAACAGACAGAGAAACAGAAGAAAAAAAAATTTAAGCATGAAGAAGGGAATCTGAGATAAAAGATTAATGTTGTGGGACTAGAAAATCCTGTTCTGAATAATAATAATAAAAAACCTAGTCCTGAGGAAGGGAGGAGAAGTAAGAAAAGCAGCACAAAGTCAGTCCTCTTTTAAAGAGACATCTCCACTTTAATATGATCTATTTACTCAACATCACCAATGCAGGGATGACAGGGAGTATTTACTGCTCTTGTTTAAGCAAACAGCAGCATGAAAGACAACAGGACTATTTTTTCCAATCAGTTTTACTAGAGACCCTTGCCATAAAAAACGAAATCCAGAGACAGAAGAGAGCTGTGGTACTAAGGATAGGAAAACTGCATGATATTTAGAACATCTGAAAGCCAAAACTTTCTGCTGCTCCAAAACATAGGCTCATGAAGTGCAGGTCCTGCTTAACAAACCTGATCTCCTTGTATGACAAGGTGACCCACTTGGTGGATGAGGGAAAGGCTGTGGATGTTGTTTACCTGGACTTCAATAAAGCCTTTGATACCGTTCCCCACAGCATTCTCATGAACAAAGTGGTTGCCCATGGCTTGGACAGGTGTACTCTGCTGGATCATACACTGGCTGGATGGCCAGACACAGAGTGGCGGTGAATGGAGTTAAATCCAGTTGGCAGCTGGTCACAAGTGGTGTTCCCCAGGGCTCAGTTTTGGGGCTAGTCCTGTTTAACATCTTTATCAATGATCTGGATGAGAGGATTGAGGGCCCCTTCAGTAAATTTGCAGATGACACCAAATTGGGTGGGAGTGTTGATCTGCCTGAGGGTAGGAAGGCTCTGCAGAGGGTCCTGGATAGGCTGGATCAATGGGCTGGGGCCAACTGTATGAGGTTTAACAAGGCCAAGCGCTGGGTCCTGGACTTGAGTCACAACAACCCCATGCAGTGCTACAGGCTTGGGGATCAGTGGCTGGAGAGCAGCCAGGCAGAAAAGGACCTGGAGGCTGAACATGAGCCAGCAGTGTGCCCAGGTGGCCAAGAAGGCCAACAGCATCCTGGCCTGCATCAGGAATAGTGTGGCCAGCAGGATCAGAGAAGTGATTGTCCCTCTGTACTCAACACTGGCAAGGCTGCACCTTGAGTACTGTGTTCAGTTTTGGGCACCGCAGTACAAGACAGACATGAAGGTGCTGGAGAGGGTCCAAAGAAGGGCTACAAAGCTGGTGAAGGGACTTGAAGGGCAAGCTCATGAGGAGCAGCTGAGGGAGCTGGGGTTGTATAGTCTGGAGAAAAGGAGGCTAAGGGGAGGCCTTATTGCTCTCTACAACGACCTGAAAAGAGGTTAGAGAGAGGTGGGCGTGCATTTCTTCTCCCATGTTACAATTGATAGGGCAAAAGGACATGGCCTTAAGTTACACCAGGGAAGCTTTAGGTTAGACATTAGGAGAAACTTCTACACTGAAAGGGTTATCAAAGACTGGAACAGGCTGCCCAGGGCAGTGGTGGAATCACCATCCTTGGATGTATTTAAAAGCCGCCTAGATACAGGGCTTACGGACGTGGTTTAGAAAAGGGCATGGTAGAGTTAGATAATGGCTGAACTTGATGATCTTAAAGGTCTTTTCCAACCATAATGATTCTATGAAAAGATATATCTGTGATGGAGTAAACAATTAATTTGTGAAGCTCGTTAAATGTGTAGGAGTATGGCATAAACAGCAGCCCGTTCAAGTAGGTATATTCATAAAAATTATACAACCTGACATGCATTGAGTTGAATCCAAACTCAAGCAAACACAGAAGTACTGAGTGAGCAAAAAAAACAACTTAGCTGAATATAAAGTATCTCGTCAGGCAGTAATCACAACTTGCAGGCGGTTAATTCAATCCATGACTTTGAGAGCTCTCTTGGGCATCTCAGTGATCCCAACATAAGGGCACCTATAAACAACTACAGTTGCCAACTCTGTTTGAAAGGATGAGATACTGGGTCTCTCAGCCAGATTAGAACTGGCCTCAATTAACTGAACTTTCTATTCCTGCCAACAGGTGATGAAAGTAAGTTATCTCTTTCCATAAGAAAAACATATTCAGCTGCTACTGTTGAGCTTTTCTGTCTTTCATTTGCACATCATTATACAATTTGGAACCAATCCAGGTTGTGCACACCTCTTTTTAAAGGCATTTAGAGTCAAAGATTGAGACATTTAACAGAACCCCACCGCAACTTCAGTGAGCTGTTTGTACACCTATGGTCCTTTGGCACAGGAAAGTTCCCCATGGTAAGTGAAAAGCTCACCTTAGAGAGTGAGAATGTGTCAGGGGCTACTGTGGGCCACAGACTTCAGCACAAGTCTCACTATCATCCAGCCTGGGTAAAAGGCATGCTCTGGCCTTATTCTCTCCCGAGGACATAGCAGAAATGCTTGTACCAAAACCAACATGAGACACACAGCTACGCTTTTGTCTCCTACAGTCATAAGAAGAAAGGAAATGTGTAACAGCCAAGTTACAATCTCTACGCTACTGTGGTATCCAAGTTTCTTCTCATCTTTTACTGGGTAATGAAGTTATGAGCATGGTGTATTAGAATCCATTAAGATACTAACTGTCAGCCCAGAAAGTATAAGCTGCTCCAAGATACATGTTAAGGTTTTTCATCTTCAGACCAGACTCAGAATATGCACAATACACTCCTGAAAGCTGGGAAGCTGTCTTGCCTGGACTTTCCTTGGTTTACTCCCCCACTAACATTGGAGCCCACATGCCTTCAGAAAGTAGAATTATAAAAAAGAGCGGGGAGGAGGGAGGAATTTTTCAGAAACTGAAGATCAGTCTGAAATATATCCCCTCAGTTCCCAAGAAGAGAAAAAAAATGCAAAATGTTTTAAATACCTGTGAGAGCATAAAAAGCAAGGACCACCACATGGTCAATAAACCTTTCTGTTTTTTCCTTTAGCTTAAGCTGTTAGCAACTCTTTACCCACCAAAGGGGAAAAACCAAAACCACACTTTGTTTTCATTCTAAACACTTCCAACAGCAACTTTTTTTTCCTTCTCTCCAGCAACTAAGAAAGATAGAAACATGTTTTTGCTGCAATTCTGTGAAACAAAAGAGCAAACAAGTTTCCTAAGATTAGAAATTTCTCTAACTTGCTCCATAAGTGAGACAGAACACCAGAGTCAGGTTGTCTTACAGATGCCAGTTGTTAAGAGATTTACCTTCTTCACTATCTGAGGCACTGCTCTTCTCCAGAAGATTTTCATTCTCATTCAGGTCTAAGGACTTCTCTAAAGACCTGCTCCTGACTAGCTTAACAGGTTTTCTTTCTGAGGATGGAAGAGGGCTCTTCTTTATTTGCTTCTCGCTTGGGGACTCCTCAACCTGAAACAACCAAGAGGGGAAAAAAAATACATCAGTCATCACAGACCATTTAGAAAAAAAAAAAAGAAAAGAAAATAAGTTACTTTCAAAGAAGAGAGCCATATAAAGGAAGCCAAAACTTCTATCTGCTCAATTATCAAACTGACAAGCACTGTTCCTCCCTTGTTCCCCTACCTCAGCCAACTTCCCTGCCTCTGTAATTCAAAATTTCATTCTACCCTGGTAACAAGGGACAGATTTATTCTTCTGTAATGTCATACCCAGAGCTGCTTTAAAACAGATACTTTACTCCCCCATCCAGGCCCTTTGCACCCATCTGCACAATTATTATTCTTCCCTGCACCAATGCTAGCATTTATAAATTCATTAACCTAACACAGATAATTTGCTTTTAATTGATCAGGTTAGTTTTTTCCTGCCAGTTTAGCAAGCAGTCCAACAATCCTGAGGGGAAGCACAATGAAACAGGCAGGGCCTCCCTTATTCAGCAAGATCACAGAATCACAGAACGTTAGGGATTGAAAAGGACCTCAAAAGATCATCTAGTCCAATCCCCTTGCCGGAGCAGGAACACCTAGATGAGGTTGCACAGGAAGGTGTCCAGGCAGGTTTTGAATGTCTCCAGAGAAGGAGACTCCACAACCTCTCTGGGCAGCCTGTTCCAGTGCTCTGTCACCCTCACTGAGAAGAAGTTTCTTCTCAAATCTAAGTGGAACCTCCTGTGTTCAGATCATCTCAATTCTATATTTAAAAGGTGTTCTTTTGTAGGGCACCATTATCCTTTGATAAAAAAAAAAAAAACCCAAAACACTTTCAAGAGCCATCCTACCTACCTACAAAATGTT
The DNA here is from genome assembly GCF_000695765.1 of Mesitornis unicolor. Taxonomy (NCBI): domain Eukaryota; kingdom Metazoa; phylum Chordata; class Aves; order Mesitornithiformes; family Mesitornithidae; genus Mesitornis; species Mesitornis unicolor. The sequence goes on from NW_010202467.1 coordinate 19,555, forward strand.
ATTTCTCGGGAAAGCAATGGAGTATCATTTGCCATCTCCAATACATAAGCAGGACATCCCCCAAAACATCAGTCACTGAATCAATGATGCAGCTCTTAACCCTAAGCTATAAGGACTGGCAGCTAAGTCTACACATTGCACACTTCAAGAAGTAATTTCTAGTGAAACTGTATGTCCAAGGTTTGTACCTCTCTATGAATCATAACTTTCATCCTCAACCTCTCCTCAAAGCTCCCATTGCCTCCAGTGGAACAGCTGGGATCAACAGTAGTACAGCCCTCCCATACGCACTAGTACATGGACCAATAAGTAAAATCAGGCCTCCTCAAATGAATAGTTCCTATTCACCTGCAATATTATTATCCCTAAAAATTATTCAGCACTGACTCAAAAAAGCAAGAGCATCTGCTACTTGAATAGTCATCATGTACTACCCATACTTCCTGGCTTTTCTCAAAAAAAGAGACTAAATGGCCCTTAGTTGCACAAAAAAGTAGAAAGTGGGTGGCTGAAAAACAGAGGCAGGCATGAATGTGACTGCAGTATAAGCAGGCAAAAATACTCCCTCAAGGTTAAAAAATAAGAAAGGCAAACTGCATCAGAAAAGCAGATCAATTAACCAATGCTCCTGTTGAAAGAAGTCACGATGCCTAAAATTATACTCAGTCAGACAACAGGAACTAGGACAGAACCAACATTTCCATGTCCATAATATTCTACCAAACCAGATGGAAGACAGAAAAAACCTAGTTGTGCTTAGACAGTCTAAAATTTTACACAGATCCAGCACAAATCCAAGGAACTCTCATAGCATTTTGATGAAAATTAAGTATCTTGTGAACAAGTGGAGCTCTCAGGAGCAGCGTAAGAGCAGTCCCACTATACCACGTGCAGAACAGGAAAGTCAGGCTCAAATCAGAAGACCAGAGCAACAGCTCCTACAAAAAAACACAAACAACCCTTTGTGATGTCAGGGAAGAGTAAATTCATGCTGAGGCTTTTGGAATAACTGATCAACTCAAACTCGGTTTTCTTTTGTCCTTTCCCCCCGCCTCCCCACTTCAAGGAGTAGAGGGGAGAGGATGGTCGGTTCGGACAGGCAATAAGTGAACACCGCAAACACACATGCCATGACTGGTGTTACAGACTTTCTTAAATCAGCCATAGACAACTGTCAACAGTATTTTCCCCAAGATAGGCCACGTACTACAGCAAACATCTCCATCATTTCAGATCTCCCTCTGAAGAGAGCTTTGGAATTTATTTTACCTACCAGAGCAGGAAAGAAAGAGTTAAGTCTGCTTCTCTCCAGTCTTTGCAAGGTGATTTGTGTCATCAGAGCCATGGCTTTTGATAAACACATTCTAAGCACTGCTGCCTCCTCCTACTGCCCCTGTGACTCTACAATCCTGGGGTTGTGGAGAGTGTGTCAAGGCTCTTGAGAAGTGTCAAGTGACACACAGCTGAACACAATCATTATGCATTTTAGTTACAGTGAAACAGTAGGCTAAACACTTTAGTTACACATTTATCAAGCCTATTCTTTTACACTGTTGTTAAAGGACTTTTAAAGAGCAGTTTATTCAAGGGAGAATCCTAGTGTTTTTCCTTGTGTGCAGACCAAATCCCCAGGCATTACTGCTTACCAACATGCCCAACTAGATTTAGCACCTGCAAGTGACATCTCTGGGTGTGGCACCCAATAGGTAAACAGAACACTTCTTTCCCAGGCTTCCTGGGCAAATAAAACTTGCAAGTACAAACAGAGGCAAACCTGGGTAGATTTTCAGTTATCCTACAGAGCCCAAATCCCAGCGGCACTCACAGGCTTCCCTTACAGCTCTCCAAAAATCTTGTTTTATACTGGTAGGATTATCTGGAGGCTACCCATCATTTGACTATCTAAGCTCTTAACACCTGACAAATACCAGTATTGTTTGCTGGGTATGAGTCTCTAACCATTAACTTGGATTTTGGCAAAGTGATTCAAAGCTTGCTTAACCTCCAGATCAGTTTGATCAAGTGACAAAAGCCAGAAGACTTATACAGTAATAAAAACTAGTAAAAGCATCTTTTCTTTCTTCCGTCTCCAAACTTTCCAAAGCAGAAACAGCAATTAGCTACCTAACTCTAGTGAAGTTTTTAAAAAATGCTTTAGTGCTTTATTTGCTTTTCCAAGATCTTTTCCCTTGGGGTACCTGTTAACCAAGAGAAAATGTTTGTAACCTTTCAGGACTACAACTACACACAGGAATCCCAGCAACTATATTGCTACTAATGCATTTGCCCTTCTAACCAGCCAAACATATTCATGAATGTATACAACATCATGAGTGAAACACCCATGATGGTTCAGCTGTACTCATCCAAGGCATTAAGGCAAAACCAATCTTTAGGGGTTTTTTCCCCTTCCTTCTGAAACATTTCCACAAACTAAATTAAAAAAAGGTTTCATATAGTCACAACAGCAGACTAACTGGCCTTTGAAGGCAAGGGTAACACAGCATAACTAGCCTCTCATAAACCTCATGTACAGAGGAGACAGAAATATAAGAGATATTTTTAAAATTATAAATAGTGTAAGCATTGGAAGTGAACAAAGGCATTACTTTCATAAAGCACTTGCATAAAAATGGGCATGGTCCCTAGGAAGGCAGATAAAACAGTTAACTTTTGTTTCAAACAAAAAAGAGACCAAAGCATAAGCCTCAGCATGATTTACCAACATTGCTGAAACTCACACCAACAGTATTCTCTTATCCACAAGTTTGCTCGTTTCCAAATTCAATAAATATTCTTGAAACCTGAATATATTCATATTAGATTTCTGATGTGAAAACCTCCCAGACCATTACGAATTCTCACAGACTTCTTAAGAAGTTACAATCCCCATGCATCCTATGCTTGCAGATACAAAAGTTAAGCATGTATGCTTATCACTAAGAAATAGCAAGAAAGGTTGTGTCAGCACTTACTTCTGGCAATGCGTGTCTATTGAGTGACTCTCCTTCCATTTGAAGCGTGGGTTCCCGAACTAGACCAATCATTTTAGGTAGCTTTTCATCCCTTTCTCCAGAATCATCACAAATGCTGGATCTGTCCAAAGCAAAAAAAGGAAGTATTTTTGGAGGTAAGTGCTGAAAAAATTTAGAAAGCTTCTCATGTGATTTCTGCGTTCAAACCACGGCCATTCAGCTAATATTAAGAACTTCCAGTTCATTCTTCCCACATCCAGCTCATTAATCTCTCAAGCCATTTTCTGCACCCTAAGCCACCTTTCAGAAGATTCAGCTTCCGACCATGTTAGTAAAAGCAAGCACTGGTGAATCAGGGAGCGAGTGGTGTGGGAAAAGAGGTAACAGAGGCAGGTTAGAACAAATTTGGAAAGAAAATGTTTTAAGAAAGCTTGAGAAAATTTTTTTCCTGCACCCCTTACTCCAGTTGCAAATACATCTGTTACAGGGGAAAACAAGCAAACAAAACCAAACAAAAACACCACCACCACCACACAACAGGAAATATTTAATGGGACATCTTCCAAAGCTTGCAGGTAACTTAAGGAGTTTTTTTCTAGCAAACATACTCGGATAACACAGAATTGAAGAGACATAGGTCCCATTGTTCAGTTTTGCAGAGCCATAGTTATTTACATACAGATATAAAACTTAAAGCCCTGTTATGAGACTGACACTGGCAGTTCATATGTTAATTTACATCTGTTCCAAGAAATCAAGGCAACTGTTTAAAAACAAAAAATCTAAATACAAGTTAGATTATTCCAGCATCCTAATTGAAGCCGAGCACAATTAAAAATAAGCTAAGACCTCAGACATCAGGAGAAGAAAGCAAAGCAAGTGTTTCAGCCTTCACAGAAGAGAGGAAATGTATCTGAACATCTTACAGAGCTCCACATTGTTGAAGGGCATACAGATCCTGACTAGATACCATCATGAGAAAAGGTTGCTATTTAAGCCATCCTGTTGATATCCCCAAGCAGAACCAGGGAGAATAAGGTCTTCCTACCTCCCTCTCCTCTAAGGGACCTCAGCTGTGCTCCTACTATTTTAGACAATGAAAACATTTAAGTTTTTATGCACATTGTTTATGCTGTTTGGTTCTTTTCATCTTTTTACTATAGGCTTAACACGTCTAGTAAGGCTACAGCAGCACTTTGGAAGAAGAATTTTTAAGAAAGGGAACACCGCTTCCCCCTGAGTATTTCAATAAGCTTCATAGCCTCGCCTTACCGAGACTGCCCATTGTCCTCAGACGACGAGTGGAAGCTCTCCATCTCCTCGCTGTTCAGGCCCAGCTCAGAGCCATAGCTCTGATGCACCAGCTGCCAGAATTCCTGCTTGGTCAGCCTCTGAAAGAAAGCAAGCTAGTCAAGAGCTACAGTACGGGACAGTAAAGCACAGGAGGTAAAACAGCAAGAAGTTTGAATTACGCCACAGCCTTTAACCTCAATTCTGACAAGGACTGAAAGTATTTAGGTATCACATTTCAAGATTGGATTTCAGCATTTTGGGGAACTGTGCTCCCGTCTACTCCATGTTCCTAACTCATCACTGTTCAACCACTACCATCAGACATGAGAAAAATCATTATTTCAAGAAAACATACACTTGTAGCCATTACTTGCTTCTTCATGTGTCACCAGTGTTTTCACAGATATCTTCAAGGGAGCCGTGGCACAAGACCAGTAACTAGTAGACAGTCAGGGACTGCCTCTTTGATCTTGGACAAAATGCTTAATATATACATGATGCCTGTTTCCTCAGGATGCTCAGAGCGCTTTACGAATGGCGAGAGGTGAGCATTTCAGTCACTACAGACAGTGGCATCCAGGTCAGCCAAATGTCCACTTTGCCAAGGTGGGACAAGGAGATCCTTGCCTTCAAACATGCCAGAACTCCCCTGGCATAAAATAGTTGCTTGTGCTCAGTGTTACTTTGACTTATCACTAGTTACTCTTCTTTTCTCTATAATCTCTCTACCAAGCTCCATGCTACTGGAATATGTTTAAGTTCTCTCAAATCATCAGGAAGTGAAAGCAGTATGACAAACTCCTATCGGCAACATAAGCAACTAGTTTCAAAGTCCACTTCAGCTCTAAAGGGGGGAAAAAACTAAAGGAAAAACAAAAGTAAAATAAAAGGAAGGAAGGAAGCTTCTGGGATTTAGCAATCTTAAATAAAGAGACACCACACTGGAAAATGTACCTTAGCCACAATCCATATTGATCAAGGGAACAGAACTGTGCTAATGAGGCAGTAACACAAGTATTGCTTACTATTTGCATGAAATGATCACATTAAATACCCATACATTATTTATAGGGCTTTTAAATGATCCTCTCTACTTCTTCACCCCACCTGTAGAGCGTCATACTACCCGCAATTTCAGCCAGC
>NW_010202468.1:0-291 GCF_000695765.1 Mesitornis unicolor
TCATTCATCCTCCCCGCGGGGTCACCTGCGCTTCCCCGGGGCCGCCGGGGCGGGAGGAGGCCGGCGGTGGGGCCGGGGAGCGCAGCGCAGCCCAGATAAAATGGAGATCTCCTTCCCTCGGCGCGTTTAGGAATGCAACTTGGATCCCGGGAGGTGGGTGAGGGGAAGGTGAGAGCCTGATGTGTGGCACTTGGGTTTTCTTCAGCCGGGGAGAGGAAAAGGCGATATTGCGGGAGAGGAAGGAGGAGAGGCCGCAGGAACCGGCCAAACAAACAGGGGTGGGCAGGACGG
>NW_010202468.1:329-11844 GCF_000695765.1 Mesitornis unicolor
GAGCTCCCGGGAAGCGCCGCCGCTGCCCTCCCAGGTTACAGCCGCCTGCTCCTCTGCCTGTTGGAGGGGCAGGAGGGGCGGTGTGCTCCCAAACCCTCCGCTGGGAATCGCAGCCTGTGTTTCCTGTCCTGGGGTAGCAGCGCGGTGTGGTTTTTGGACCAGCTCACACAGCGAGGGAGGAAGGAAGGATGGATGTGTGGCCTCACGGCTTGGATCAGTGTGGAAGTGGGATGAGCCATGGGGAGGCTGTTCTCCTCCCAGCGGCGGTGTAACCACTCCTGGGAGTGTACCGGGAGAGGTTATAGGAGCCAGGTTGTGTCACCTCACTGATGTGCTGGTCGCATCTTTGATGATGGGGGAAGCTCAAGCTGTGATTCATGCACAGTGCTAGTGATGAGGAAATGTTCTGGAAAAGGTGCCTTTTTTTTTTTCTTTTTTTCCCCTTCCCACCATATTTCATCATTTCATTGATTGGATTCAGCTGCATGCTTTGTTTTTTAAACAATCCTTTCTTCCAGCCCTTAATCTTAATTTTCTATGGGAATATTTCCAGGGCTGCAGAGCACCTAGACATGGCACATGGGCAGCAGATTCTGGCCCGCGCTTCGCGACTGCTTGTTGCCACAGGACATTTAAGACATGAACACAAAGTACAAGAGACAGCCCTGGGTCCCATGGTGCAGGGAAATTTGGGAACTGCAGCTATGCACTGGTGTACTTCCGCACTTCATTAATAGCTCACTGTTTATTCTGTTGGTTTTTTTTGTTTAGGATGTATAAAGATTAAGTGTCAAGTGCCAAAATGAGCGTCACTTCGTGGTTCTTGGTGAGCAGCACTGGCATTCGCCATCGGCTCCCTCGGGAGATGATATTTGTTGGCAGAGATGACTGTGAACTTATGCTCCAGGTAACATGGCTTATTTTTCTGTTGTTATTTCTTCCGAAGATGCAGTAGATGTGGATGTAACACTAAGCATCTGTAGAGATGTTGCATGCTTAAGAAAGATGACATCTTATAAAAGAAACTTCCTTTTTTCTGTTGAGTCTGTGGTTCCCACGAAGACTTCACATGTTTGTGAAAGTGCAAGTGAGTTTTCTTTCGTATTGCAAAATCATCAGATGGACAGAAGCTGTACTGCTGGGAGATTAATCGAGTAGATTAGCTATCTTGATGCTACTAGAAGTAGTAAGCAAAAGACACACCATTCTGTCCTGCTCTGCGATTATGCTGCTGGTGTTTTGTATCTTTTAGTACATGTGCTGTTTACTAGTACGTGTGATTTGAACAGGGGCAGGGTTTTCTGTTTGCTTCTTTTTCCCTTTAAGTTTGATTCAATTGTCGGTGTTTGTATGCTTCACTTAGGGTTTTTTAAATCATGGTAGAAAATACTGATGTTTAGTAGAGAAACACTTGTGGCTTTGGTGGGGTGAGTGAGGTGGTGACCTCTTTCCAAAGTAATAATGTTACTCGGGTGAACTTGCAGCTCCTATTAGTGCTTCCCATACCAGTGTGTGTCTCTGCTGTACCTAATCCAATGCACCTGAAGCGTTGTCTGTGGTCTGATGTTTGACAGCATAATAGAATGGCTGTTACATCAAATGGAGCTGGATTCTTGCAAAGAGCTTTTGATGGGAACAGTTTAGCTCAGGAATTTGTAGAAGCCCAGAATTAAGTTAGTGTTTCTGCTAGACTGCTGCTGTGAGTACTTAAACGCAAAAAATTGTTTGGTTGCACCTGCCTGACCCCCTTTTGCCCCTTTACAAAGGTTGCAAGGATTCCTGTTGGTGGGAAAATTAGGAAGCTGTACAGCAGGGACTCCCTCCCCTGTAGTTTCCACTGCTGACCTGGGCACGGGTATGTCCTAAATGCTCTGCTGATGTTCTGCCAGGCAGGCTGTGTTTGGAGTTGCTGCAGGGACTTTGTATGACCTGTTAGCAGGAGGTCTGTTTAGGGGGTAGAAGCTCTTCTTGTACGAGGTGTACTTGGAAGGCAAGGTGTTGTCTAGCTGTGATAAAACGTTAGCATCCACAAAAGGAGAGCTTGCAGCTTCTGTCCTGCTCTGCTGTTGGGCAGTGGATGGTGTGTCTGCGCTGCAGTGGTGGAGTCTGAAGCATACTCCTGTTTGCCAGCAGGTTGTTTGGGTTTTCCCGTGAACTGCACTAGCTTTTATTTTATGTTTCTTAGTGTCCTACTGGTGAGACATTAAACATGTCCTCATATTTTCTGTGAGTTTGCATTTAACTGCTCGAAAACCTGATTGCCATGTCCTCTCATGGCTTGAAGAGAGAAAACATACGCAGTGGCCTTGGTTTCCAAAACCAGCCTGAATTTTAGGGTGCCCGTCTTAATACCTATTGAAGGTACTTGAGTTTTTTTACTGTCAGGGTTCGGCACTCTGAGTATCACGTCTCAAGTTGTGCACCTCAAAATAAAAGTACCCAAATTTCAGTCATACTTAAAATGCTCTCTTTGTTTCTCTGGTTACTTATGGGATTAACTGGACAGCGTGGATTGTGAGCCACTCCACACCACACAGAGTATTTCATGCTGCTTTGCAAGTCTGAGCTGGTTTGCTGGTGTTGCAGGTGGGCTGGCAACCTTGTGACGCTCCACATTTGCCATGCTCTTTTCTACAGGGTAAATGAATTGCTATTCCTGAAGGACCCAGCAATGTCTGTGAGAGTGAAGCGGCTCTATTTGGGGTCTCATAGGTGGTGATGCTATTGAAGGAGGTTTTCATTATTTCACCAAAATGAAGGCTCTGGATTGTCTGTAAAAGCCAGCTGCTTGCGTTCATGGGGTGAGTTACGTGTCACCCTTTATAAATACATTAGTTTACAATCCCCAGTAATAAAGCTTTATCTAGGTTCACATGCAAGGTCTCACTTTGAACAGCACAGCACATTATTTTTGTAGCCATTTGCTAATAAAGATGTTTTCCAGGGCTACCTTGGGCTCCAAATGAGATGACTGTAGTACAGCTTGGTGTGGAAGAGAGACTGTGAACAGAGACTTGATATCCAATCAAAGTTGTGTGTGAGCAGATGGAGGATGAGATCTAAACCCAGACTTCTTTCCTCCTGGGACTGTCCATGTCCCAGAATTGTTGTGCACACTGGCACAATCATTTGTCTTGGGGAAAGCTGAAGAAGCAGGGCAGTTATCAGAGCAGACAGACAGAGCTCTTGTGACTGTTCACACCCGTAGTATTTCTGTGGTACCGACCCTGGAACTGTATATTCCCTGCACAGTTATTTTGCTTACATATTTCAAGATATTGGTGTTTAATCCCTTAAAGTGCACAGCTGGGAGCAGACTGGCGGTGTCTGGGGAAGGGGACTGGATGACCTGGTTGGTGTTTTTTAATTTCTAAGACTGTTACTGCTTAGTGATTGCATCGTGATATCGTTTGTGGTTCCCTGTTGAGACCATGTGTATTAGCACAGAAACATACAGCACAGAGAGAACTCTTGCCCGGAGACATTAAAGTCTTGCCTTTCTCATTTTACTGTTTCAGGAGTGTCCTGTCTTTTGATATTTTCTTGGAATGTGTTGTCTCAAGGTATCAGATCCCTAAACAGCAAAAAATGATGGCACCAAACAATCAAGCTTTAGTTTTCCCTGTGTTTACTTATTTCATACAGGTGCTGGATGTGCTTTCTGGTTAACAAAGAGGCGAAGAAAACCAATCTTTAAGCTTAAAAATTAAGTAGGTTTGATAGTGGGGAAACATAATCTACCTTGAAATCTTCTATATGTACTAAGAGGATTAGAAATATTTCCAATGTTTTTGCAGCACTGTAAAGCTTCTAGTACAAGTAAATGCGAGATTTACAGTGGGTTTGAATGTTAATGCACGGATGAAAATGCCGTGTAGCGTAGCTTGGCATGCGCAGTGTTGTCACACAGTCAAGGGCTCAGTTCTGCCCTTTTTCTGAAGAGCAGTGCTTGATTTCTTCAGCAGCCTCGCTGGCTCCCTTCAGGTAACATTCAACAAACAGTGGGAGTATGGAAATCCAGACCTTCACTGACTTGCACTGATGTGGTTTTTTGCTGTGAAGTTTGGTGGTGGTAGGAAGTAATTGTCTGAAAAGGGTTACTTTAAAAAAAAACAAGCACAAAAATAAGAGGAGTTTTGGATCATCTTGAACAATGTAAAACCTCTCCCCCTGACATTATTCTTGGGAAATCTAGTTGCCATTTTTGTCAGCTTTGATTATGTGCTTAACCTGATGGGAATTTACTCAGGGGACAAACATTTTGCGAACTCAGAATTTTCACTTAAGCATTAAAATCTCCTCCTCTGCCCCTAAACAAAACCTCTGTTGCGTTTTTGCTGAATGTAAATATTTAGCGGAAGGGAAAGCAGGGTCATGGTTTTCCTGTTTGTGTTTGAGTGAGAGGTGTTTATTGGAAAATTTGGAAGAACAAAACGTTTAACCCTCGAGTATTTAACTTCCTTCTCTTTAGAGCCGTGGTTTGGGTGTGCTGTTGTCCTACGCCAAGTGAGGTTGTACACAGGAGCGTGAGTTACTGCAGGATAGGGTGCAGATGATGCCTTCTGGCTTATGCCTTTATCTTGTGTGCCTTTTAAGACAGCTTGACACTTCCTATCATGAGACACTGTTTTTGATTGCTTATAACACTGCTAAACTGTGTAACTGTTCGGGATGAGAGTTTATGTTCCAGGCGTCTGTTTTAGGCACTGTGTTCTGGACGAGATCAGCTCCCTTCTTTAGTCTTCACTATGAACAACTTCGAGAAAAGTGCTGTTTTCTCCATGTTAAAAGCGTATTTAACCTGTCCTGTGAAGTTCTGGAGTTGTAGAGCTGGGGGGAGTGACAATCTTGAATAGTGAATGCCAAGGTCAGAGGTGATTTACTTTCCTCTCCATTAATTATCCTAAATGTGTTTGACCAAGTTGCAAATCTTTGGAGGAAAAGTTAGAGTTTGCATGTGGTCAGCAGGGCCTTGTTTGGTACTGGTGTTTTAAGTTGTGTTTCATCAGGTTGATGAGGGGACAGATTGGAGGACAGAGCTGCTGCAGGTTGGGCAAAGAGGAGCTACGTGCTGGGATACACAAGGCTGGGGTTTAGATGTAAAAGCAACTGTGCAAGATTAGATCAAAGTGAGTCCAGCCCCGTATCCTGACTCAGACAGTGACCAAAGCAGCTGTCGAGGAAAGTGCAAGAGCAAGCCAAGAGTATAATGATACCTCCAGAGTACTTGCTCAACCTCTTGACCTGTGTTTCAGGAAGCTAGAGGCCAGATCTTTGCATTTAATACTCAGATTTCTACTGTATAAAGCCTCACCGGGAGATGAAGGTTTGGCTGATGGGGGAGGCACAACAAGGAGTCTCTCATTTGTGCAGTGAGTGGAGGAACAGCAGGACTTGGGAAAGTGGAGAGCGGTGCAGAAGCTGTTCAGTGTGGGGACAGCGGTTGTTCCAGGACATAGCTGCTGAGCAGCATCTTCCCTTAGGCCTGAGATGGGCTCAAGACTCACTGCTCTTCTGGTGTCAGCAGATAGCTGGGAAAGCTACTGGCCAAGCATCTGTCGCTGGCCCATGTGGGATGTTGCACGCTGCTTGTGATATCGAGTAGTCAGCTCCAGTGCTAGGGGCTTGTGAGCTGCACGTACAAGTTTGTTCTGCTGGTGACTCAGATAAATGGTAACTTGATACAGCTTGAATTGGCATTTCCCTCTTTTTAGCTTGCTTTAGTAAAAAGCTAGGGTCTTACAAGCATTCCAAGCACTGAGAGAATATTCATGTGGCTACTTAGTGTTTGTCGCTGTGGAGCAGTTACGACATAGCAGTGTGAAGATCTCCTGTGCCATCCTGCTTCTGCCCCTGTGTGCATAGGCATGAAGATGCAAGCTGTTATTGTGTCGTTACCGGGTATTTTCTCCCCGCAGGATCTGTTTGGTATGAAGGATGCACTGTGCACTCTGCAAATAATACAGTGTGGTGGTGAACTCTGTGTGTGTGTGTGTGTGTGTGTGTGACATCTGGTCAAATTAAGGTTTCATTGACCTGACGTGTCCTACCTTCCCCAGGCCGTACTTGATAATACAGTGTCTCTCCTACGTAGTTTAATAAGTGTATACATAAACAAGTGCAAATAGGTGTGGTGCAGTTTGTCTACAACATTATGCTGGGAGGAAGCAGATGGTGTGAACTTGGTAGATTATCTTTTTCCTGGTGCTTGTAGGTGAATACGCTGTGATGCAGAAGTCTTCTGTCTCCATCACTGAGGGATTTCCTGCACTGGGAGCTCCCAGAAGAAACCATGGAGCATCTTTGCTGCCTCTGTGTCCTGACCTCCTTCCCTGTGGAAGTGTGGGGCAGGAGTGGGAAGCTGTAGTTGGAGCAGGGTGGTGCCCCACTTGTGCTGTTTTGGTGCAGTTATCCAGAGGGTGTAAACCAGCACCCAGGTTAGTTCCAGAGCACTGGGAATTGCAGTTATCCCACGACAGTCATTCACTGAGTGTCACAAGGGATGTAGGTGTCTTACAGGCAGAAGGGAGAGGATCCAGCCTTGGGAAGGTCCTGCTTTTTGACAGGTAGTGTTCCCAGGTGCCTGGGCAGCAGCAGGAGGAAGGATGCACATCCCGTATTTCCAGGTCTAGAGAGTTGCTTGTTTGGGTCTTGCCTCTCCCATTGTTTTCTGTTAATGTGCAGTTGACAGGAGGATTACGGTGTCTGGCGAAATGTGGGTTAAGGAGGCTGGAGGCATGGCAGGACTGGCAAACCTGGGAGGGGAGTTCATTGCTGGAGGCAGGGTAGGGAGAGAGGTGATGGTGGCACTGCAGGCAGGGGGTTATTTGGGGTAAGAGGCTACATGTGCCTGGCAAGGTGCTGGAAGCCTGGCCTGTGAAGGGAGGGTTTGTCCCTCTTGAGCGGGCAGGGGAGAAGAGATTCATATCCATGCCCTGGCATGCAGCTCTACAGCTCTGCTATAGAAATTCAGGCTTCTGTCTCACCAGAGATGATGATTTTTAATGCCTCCTGAGTGGCTGTGTAAAACAAAGGGAAAGGTAGTCCATGTTCCCTGCCTGCGGTGAGGATCTGACCCTGGCTCACTTGAACTGCTGCTCCACTTTGGGAAGGGGGAACCAGCAAGCAACAACTTACTTTACCCCAAAATAACGGGTTAAATTGTTGCGGGAACTCTGCCAGCTTCCAAATCCCTTTGCCAAGCTGTGGGGATTACAGTTTCATTTTCCTGGGGGATTTCTCTCTTTTGTTCAGTGCCTTATTTTTTGCATGAATACTCAGGCCCTGGTAGTGCCACAGATCCACTAAACCCATGATCCTGACTGCAGCAAAGCTGAGGGCAGGAGAGCCTCTGCAGCCTAGGAGCTGTAATGCGAGTTCTGCTCCAGGATAAAGTGGCTGCACTTGCTGAAGGGACATTTGTCTGCTCAGGCAGAGTCATTTAGAAATGCAGCACATGCCCCTGGGAGCAATCAGGCTGCTTTTGTGGGGGCGTCTCACTTGCAACCAGCCTGGGGCAAGATGGAGCCTTTGCTAATACCGTGGAAAAGTACTGAGGTGGCCAATGCACACAACTGTGTGAAATGCATCCTGATGAAAGAGGAAGACCCAGAATTCATACCTGTCGTTAAATGTTAGCTGGGGTTTTACTTTTGAGAAGCAAAAATAATATTTTAGGCCAGAATGCAATGTTGCTTTGCTTTTTTTCTTCCCAAGTTGGCTTTGCCTGTCTCCCCTCTCAAGCGGGATACGGGAAGAGGTTTGTATTCCCTTACTGGGACACTTGTGCAGAGCACAGCACTGGCAGAAATGTAACCTGTTCGCTGTGGAAAGTATTTGAGCAAATGTTTATCACGCGCTGCCACCAGAATGCTGCAGTTCTCTTGTGCCAGACGCGCGCAACAGACTGCAGCGAGGAACAGAAACCGCTCTCGTGTGTTTATTCCATCTCCAGTACCACGATGCCTCGCGGCACTGGCAGGGCTGAGGTCCAAATCTCAACCCTGAGCAGGAGGTTTTAGCCCATGGTAATTCTCCTGGGGGAAAAAGCAGCATCTGTATCTGCATAGACAGCTGAGCTGTGTCTGCTCCCTGGCCCTGTGGGGAAATGCAGGCTGTCTGGCTGTATTTCTCCTCCTGCTTTCCTAAGCAGGTCTTGTTTCCTTGTGGTTTTGCTTGGCATCTCTGCAGCTTGTGCTTTCATCCTGAGTGCCCTGCTCTGTGTATCAGACCCTTCACCAGACACAGAGCTGTCGGGTATCTGCGGCACACATACCAGCGTGGCATGGACCTCTGTGTATAATGATCTTGGTAGAAAGAAGAGCTATAAAATACCTCAGTCTTCAGATATATGCTGCGTGTGCATTTTGTCTGCTAGGTATTTAAAACAAGATACGTTGTAGATAGTATGGTGGTAGGAAGTGATTTGAATGCCTGGAAACACAAACCCTGGATGAGCTTAGTGTAGTAACGAATCAGTGTCAATGTATTCCCTTCAGAGAAGTGTAAATATTGTGAGTTGGAAAAGCACACATTGTATTTTCCTGAGAGTTGTTTTCATTTGATAACAGGTCCAGTGTTGGGACATGGTGAGAATGTTGTATTCCTCATTCCCAGCCTCTCCAAGTGTAGCCTTATTTCTTGCCACCGGATCACTAGTGCCTAGGAGGAGAGCCCCCTTCCCTGCCTTCTTGTCTTCTTCTTGATCTCATCCGAGGTGCTCCAGCTCTGGTTTTGGTGTTCAGGTCCTCAGTGATCCTTGCCATAGCTGGGGAGTGCTGCTTACCCCACTGCAAGTGAGAGCAGCGTAGGGGAAGGGGACCTGGGGTCCTGGTGGCCAGCAGGATGACCATGAGCCAGCACTGGGCCCTTGTGGCCAAGAAGGCCAACGCCATCCTGGGGTGTATCAGGAGGGGTGGTTGTAGGGCAGAGAGGTTCTCCTGCCCCTCTACTCTGCCCTGGTGAGACCGCATCTGGAATATTGTGTCCAGTTCTGGGCCCTCAGTTCAAGAAGGACAGGAACTGCTGGAGAGAGTCCAGCGTAGGGCTACAAAGATGATGGAGGGAGTGGAGCATCTCCCTTCTGAGGAGCGGCTGAGGGAGCTGGGGCTCTTTAGTTTGCAGAAGAGGAGACTGAGGGGAGACCTCATTCATGTTTATAAATATTTAAAGGGTGAGTGTCACGAGGATGGAGCCAGGCTCTTCTCGGTGACAAACAATGATAGGACAAGGGGTAACGGACACAAACTGGAACACAGGAGGTTCCACTGAAATTGGAGAAGAAACTTCTTCTCAGTGAGGGTGACAGAGCCCTGGCCCAGGCTGCCCAGAGAGGTTGTGGAGTCTCCTTCTCTGCAGACATTCAAAACCCGCCTGGACGCCTTCCTGTGTGACCTCATCTGGGTGTTCCTGCTCCGGCAGGGGGATTGGACTGGATGAGCTTTGGAGGGCCCTTCCAATCCCTAACGGTCTGGGATTCTGTGATTCTGTGAAGTGCTTTTCTGGTGAAACAGATTAATTGTGAGAGCGTACCAGTTATTTTCTGCTTTTGACATCTGGGTATAAGCACTTCAGTATTTTTAATGCTTTATTGGAAATTCATATGTTCTTTTCCACTTGCACCCCTGTTTCACCTCCTGACAGATGGATCAGTCTTGCCTTTTCTTGTGGAGAGCGTGATTGATCATAAATAAGGCTCAGTATTTGGTGCAAGTGTGCACTGAAGCTAGGCAATCCTCTTATATTTGTGACTGGCGTGATTGATCATACATAAGGCTCAGTATTTGGTGCAAGTGTGCATTGAAGCTAGGCAATCCTCTTATATTTGTGACTTGGTCAATTTAATTGCAGGTTTTCAATGTAGAGATGCCTAAAATCTTTCCAGTGGAGTTGGAGACCACTGCTCTGCAATGTTGACTCAGACTTCTTAAATCACTTGCTGCGATTCAGTGGGTCGTGCATTAGCACCCACTGGCCTGCTGGGCTGAAGTGACTTCTGCAGGGCTGTTCTCGGGCTCTCCACTGCTACCAGTCTGGAAACTGGTTTGTCTTTGCTTTGGAGGTGGGATTGAGGTGGGATTGAGGCCGTCTGCTCCCCTCTGAGTACAAAAGCTCGATCAGCCGCTGGGTTGCTGCTGTCGCTGCACGCAAGAGCAGTTTGTGTTAAATGTGACTGATGTTGAAATAAACCACACCTCGGCTCTCGAGTAAGAGTGGCCTTTGGCAAGTCTGCATCAAAATAAATAAGGTGTGAGTTTTAGTTATTTAGAGTTGAGTTTCCTTGGAGATGGGCCCCTTAGGAGCTCCTGCTGTCGGTTCCTGTGATGTTTGCTGGTTTAACGTAACCTAAAGTAAGAAAATTCCTCTCCAGTCCACAAAAGCCTGAAATTTCACAGAAGTGTGATCTGTGTAACAGTTTGCCGTGTTCCTGGTGTGCTCTTTAAAGACGTGCTGAGAGGTGGTATCGGTCAAGACTGTGGTTCAGATTTTGCATATTGTTTTGAATCCTTTTGCAAAGGGCTGTCTTGAACACAGCTGAAATTTGGAAAATGGGAAGGTTTGGCATAAACTGTTTCCTTTGGTGACTTCTTGCTGCTTTTATGTAGAGGAATATCATGCTGCTGGAATACGTCTGTGCTCCCCTGTGATGACCCTTGTGGGGTTTGGGACCTGTGAGCGGCTGTAGTCAGCTGTTGTGAAATACAGCAGCCCAAAGGCTACGCTTGCTTACACATCAGGGTCAGATCCAGGGCAAACTGGATTTTTGGGAGACAGCTGGTTCCCAGAAATAAAGTCATTTTTAAACGACCTGTGACTTGGTACCAGATAAAATCTACCCTAATATTTATTTTTTTTGGTCTGGATTAGCTTTTTGGGGTAGAAGCCTTTCTGCCCCTGAGAGGCGGCCAGAGGGATTGTTCTGCCTTTGAATTCTGTTAATCTTTAAATGAGTGTCTGGCATGCTGTAAAAAGCTGAAACAAGCACTGCTGCGCCGTTCTCTCACATCAGACGCTGCGATACACGAGGCTGTGGCTGGATGCGTTCCCATTTGCAGGGCCACGCACCGAGGTGCAGGTCCTGGGCAGCATCCCTGAACCATCCTTACCTTGGGCAATTGCAAATCGAGCTGAGGGATTGCATCTAATGGGAACAGGAACGGGTGAGGTAATAGCAACGTGCTTGACAGTGGCAGAAGGAATTCCTGCAAATGGTAGCAGTTTGTCTGGAAAAAAGCCCCTGTGTTTTCACCAAGGAATTCCCCTGAAATGATCTTTGCCTCTGCATGCTTGCGAGGAAGTAGGTAATGGCTTGCCGAGAGCAGTGCTGTGGAAAGCAGTGTTTGTACTGGGGAGAAGGGAAGGACTTTTCTTCAAGAACTTGTTGGTTGATGCCCAGGAAGGGGAGGATTCACTGATTTAAAGCCTGGCTCGACTCCCTGCTCTGGTAGCACCCCCTTCCCTTCCCTTCCCTTCCCTTCCCTTCCCTTCCCTTCCCTTCCCTTCCCTTCCCTTCCCT